>NW_027274563.1:0-93516 GCF_030028105.1 Mobula birostris
TCAGTAACATCACCGATCCCTCAATCTGCCCAGGGGTTTATTCCTCAGTAACATTACCGATTCCTCACTCTGCCCTGGCGTTTCTTCCTCAGTAACATTACCGATCCCTCGGTCTGCCAAGGGTTTTATTCCACAGTTACACCGATCCCTCACTCTACCCCGGGGTTTATTCCTCAGTAACATCACCGATCCATCACTGTGCCCTAGGGTTTATTCCTCAGTAACATCACCGATCCCTCACTCTGCCCAGGGGTTTATTCCTCAGTAACATTACCGATCCCTCACTCTGCCCTGGGGTTTATTCCTCAGTAACATTACCGATCCCTCGGTCTGCCAAGGGGTTTATTCCTCATTACACCGATCCCTCACTCTACCCCGGGGTTTATTCCTCAGTAACACCGATCCCTCACTCTGCACCGGGATATATTCCTCAGTAACATCACCGATCCCTCACTCTGCCCCGGGGTTTATTCCTCAGTAACACCGCTTCCTCACTCTGCCCCGGTGTTTATTCCTCAGTAAAATCACCGATCCCTCACTCTGCCCCGGTGTTTATTCCTCGGTAACATCACCGATCCCTCACTCTGCCCCGGGGTTTATTCCTCAGTAACATTACCGATCCCTCACTCTGCCCTGGGGTTTATTCCTCAGTAACTTTACCGATCCCTCAGTCTGCCAAGGGGTTTATTCCTCAGTAACACCGATCCCTCACTCTGCCCCGGGGTTTATTCCTCAGTAACATCACCGATCCCTCACTCTGCCGCGGGGTTTATTCCTCAGTAACACCGATCCCTCACTCTGCCCCTGGGTTTATTCCTCAGTAACACAGATCCCTCACTCTGCCCCGGGGTTTATTCCTCAGTAACACCGATCCCTCACTCTGCACCAGGATATATTCCTCAGTAACATCACCTATCTATCACTCTGCCCCGGGGTTTATTCCTCAGTAACATCAGCGATCCCTCAATCTGCCCCAGGGTTTATTCCTCAGTAACATCACCGATCCCTCAATCTGCCCAGGGGTTTATTCCTCAGTAACATTACCGATTCCTCACTCTGCCCTGGCGTTTCTTCCTCAGTAACATTACCGATCCCTCGGTCTGCCAAGGGTTTTATTCCTCAGTAACACCGATCCCTCACTCTGCCCTGGGGTTTATTCCTCAGTAACATCACCGATCCCTCACTCTGCCCCGGGGTATATTCCGCAGTAACACCGATCCCTCCCTCTGCCCCGAGGTTTATTCCTCAGTAACATCACGGATCACTCACTCTGCCCCGGGATTTATTCCTCAGTAACACCGATTCCTCACTCTGCCCTGGGGTTTATTCCTCAGTAACATCACCGATCCCTCACTCTGCCCCGGGGTTTATTCCTCAGTAACATCACCGATCCCTCACTCTGCCCAGGGGTTTATTCCTCAGTAACATTACCGATCCCTCACTCTGCCCTGGGGTATATTCCTCAGTAACATTACCGATCCCTCAGTCTACCAAGGGGTGTATTCCTCAGTTAGACCGATCCCTCAATCTGCCCCGGGGTTTATTCCTCAGTGACATCACCGATCCCTCAATCTGCCCCGGGGTTTATTCCTCAGTAACATCACGGATCACTCACATTGCCCCGGGATTTATTCCTCAGTAACACCGATTCCTCACTCTTGCCCTGGGGTTTATTCCTCAGTAACATCACCGATCCCTCACTCTGCCCCGGGGTTTATTCCTCAGTAACATCACCGATCCCTCACTCTGCCCGGGGTTTTTTCCTCAGTAACATTACAGATCCCTCACTCTGCCCCGGGGTTTATTCCTCAGTAACATTACCGATCCCTCACTCTGCTCTGGGGTTTATTCCTCAGTAACATTACCGATCCCTCGGTCTGCCAAGGGGTTTATTCCTCAGTTACACCGATCCCTCACTCTGCCCCGGTGTTTATTCCTCGGTAACATCACCGATCCCTCACTCTGCCCCGGGGTTTATTCCTCAGTAACATTACCGATCCCTCACTCTGCCCTGGGGTTTATTCCTCAGTAACTTTACCGATCCCTCAGTCTGCCAAGGGGTTTATTCCTCAGTAACACCGATCCCTCACTCTGCCCCGGGGTTTATTCCTCAGTAACATCACCGATCCCTCACTCTGCCCCGGGGTTTATTCCTCAGTAACACCGATCCCTCACTCTGCCCCTGGGTTTATTCCTCAGTAACACAGATCCCTCACTCTGCCCCGGGGTTTATTCCTCAGTAACACCGATCCCTCACTCTGCACCAGGATATATTCCTCAGTAACATCACCGATCCCTCAATCTGCCCAGGGGTTTATTCCTCAGTAACATTACCGATTCCTCACTCTGCTCTGGCGTTTCTTCCTCAGTAACATTACCGATCCCTCGGTCTGCCAAGGGTTTTATTCCTCAGTTACACCGATCCCTCACTCTACCCCGGGGTTTATTCCTCAGTAACATCACCGATCCATCACTGTGCCCTAGGGTTTATTCCTCAGTAACATCACCGATCCCTCACTCTGCCCAGGGGTTTATTCCTCAGTAACATTACCGATCCCTCACTCTGCCCTGTGGTTTATTCCTCAGTAACATTTCCGATCCCTCGGTCTGCCAAGGGGTTTATTCCTCATTACACCGATCCCTCACTCTACCCCGGGGTTTATTCCTCAGTAACACCGATCCCTCACTCTGCACCGGGATATATTCCTCAGTAACATCACCGATCCCCCACTCTGCCCCGGGGTTTATTCCTCAGTAACACCGCTTCCTCACTCTGCCCCGGTGTTTATTCCTCAGTAAAATCACCGATCCCTCACTCTGACCCGGGGTTTATTCCTCAGTAACATCACCGATCCCTCACTCTGCCCAGGGGTTTATTCCTCAGTAACATTACCGATTCCTCACTCTGCCCTGGGGTTTATTCCTCAGTAACATTATCGATCCCTCAGTCTGCCAAGGGGTTTATTCCTCAGTTACACCGATCCCTCACTCTGCCCCGGGGTTTATTCCTCAGTAACATCACCGATCCCTCACTCTGCCCCGGGGTTTATTCCTCAGTAACATCAGCGATCCCTCACTCTGACCCGGGGTTTATTCCTCAGTAACACAGATCCTTCACTCTGCCCCAGGGTATATTTCTCAGTAACATCACCGAACCCTCACTCTGCCCCGGGGTTTATTCCTCAGTAACACCAATCTCTGACACTGCACCGGGGTTTATTCCTCAGTAACATCACCGAACCCCCACTCTGCCCCGGGGCTTATTCCTCAGTAACACCGATCCCTCACTCTGCACCGGGGTTTATTCCTCAGTAACATCACCGATACCTTACTCTGCGCCGTGGTTTATTCCTCAGTAACATCACCGATCCCTCACACTGCCCCGGGGTTTATTCCTCAGTAACACCGATCCCTCACTCTGCCCCGGGGTTTATTCCTCAGTAACACCGATCCCTCACTCTGCCCCGGGGTTTATTCCTCAGTAACATCACCGATCCCTCACTCTGCCCCAGGGTTTATTCCTCAGTAACACCGATCCCTCACTCTGCCCCGGGGTTTATTCCTCAGTAACATCACCGATCCCTCACTCTGCCCCGGGGTTTATTCCTCAGTAACATTACCGATCCCTCACTCTGCCCTGGGGTTTATTCCTCAGTAACATTACCGATCCCTCGGTCTGCCAAGGGGTTTATTCCTCAGTTACACCGATCCCTCACTCTGCCCCGGTGTTTATTCCTCGGTAACATCACCGATCCCTCACTCTGCCCCGGGGTTTATTCCTCAGTAACATTACCGATCCCTCACTCTGCCCTGGGGTTTATTCCTCAGTAACTTTACCGATCCCTCAGTCTGCCAAGGGGTTTATTCCTCAGTAACACCGATCCCTCACTCTGCCCCGGGGTTTATTCCTCAGTAACATCACCGATCCCTCACTCTGCCCCGGGGTTTATTCCTCAGTAACACCGATCCCTCACTCTGCCCCTGGGTTTATTCCTCAGTAACACAGATCCCTCACTCTGCCCCGGGGTTTATTCCTCAGTAACACCGATCCCTCACTCTGCACCAGGATATATTCCTCAGTAACATCACCGATCCCTCAATCTGCCCAGGGGTTTATTCCTCAGTAACATTACCGATTCCTCACTCTGCCCTGGCGTTTCTTCCTCAGTAACATTACCGATCCCTCGGTCTGCCAAGGGTTTTATTCCTCAGTTACACCGATCCCTCACTCTACCCCGGGGTTTATTCCTCAGTAACATCACCGATCCCTCACTCTGCCCCAGGGTTTATTCCTCAGTAACATCACCGATCCCTCACTCTGCCCAGGGGTTTATTCCTCAGTAACATTACCGATCCCTCACTGTGCCCTAGGGTTTATTCCTCAGTAACATTACCGATCCCTCACTCTGCCCTGGGGTTTATTCCTCAGTAACATTACCGATCCCTCGGTTTGCCAAGGGGTTTATTCCTCATTACACCGATCCCTCACTCTACCCCGGGGTTTATTCCTCAGTAACACCGATCCCTCACTCTGCACCGGGATATATTCCTCAGTAACATCACCGATCCCTCACTCTGCCCCGGGGTTTATTCCTCAGTAACACCGCTTCCTCACTCTGCCCCGGTGTTTATTCCTCAGTAAAATCACCGATCCCTCACTCTGACCCGGGGTTTATTCCTCAGTAACATCACCGATCCCTCACTCTGCCCAGGGGTTTATTCCTCAGTAACATTACCGATTCCTCACTCTGCCCTGGGGTTTATTCCTCAGTAACATTATCGATCCCTCAGTCTGCCAAGGGGTTTATTCCTCAGTTACACCGATCCCTCACTCTGCCCCGGGGTTTATTCCTCAGTAACATCAGCGATCCCTCACTCTGACCCGGGGTTTATTCCTCAGTAACACAGATCCTTCACTCTGCCCCAGGGTTTATTTCACAGTAACATCACCGATCCCTCACTCTGCCCCGGGGTTTAGTCCTCAGTAACATCAGCGATCCCTCACTCTGACCCGGGGTTTATTCCTCAGTAACACAGATCCTTCACTCTGCCCCAGGGTTTATTTCTCAGTAACATCACCGAACCCTCACTCTGCCCCGGGGTTTATTCCTCAGTAACACCAATCTCTGACACTGCACCGGGGTTTATTCCTCAGTAACATCACCGAACCCCCACTCTGCCCCGGGGCTTATTCCTCAGTAACACCGATCCCTCACTCTGCACCGGGGTTTATTCCTCAGTAACATTACCGATCCCTCGGTCTGCCAAGGGTTTTATTCCTCAGTAACACCGATCCCTCACTCTGCCCTGGGGTTTATTCCTCAGTAACATCACCGATCCCTCACTCTGCCCCGGGGTATATTCCTCAGTAACACCGATCCCTCACTCTGCCCCAGGGTTTATTCCGCAGTAACACCGATCCCTCCCTCTGCCCCGAGGTTTATTCCTCAGTAACATCACGGATCACTCACTCTGCCCCGGGATTTATTCCTCAGTAACACCGATTCCTCACTCTGCCCTGGGGTTTATTCCTCAGTAACATCACCGATCCCTCACTCTGCCCCGGGGTTTATTCCTCAGTAACATCACCGATCCCTCACTCTGCCCAGGGGTTTATTCCTCAGTAACATTACCGATCCCTCACTCTGCCCTGGGATATATTCCTCAGTAACATTACCGATCCCTCAGTCTACCAAGGGGTTTATTCCTCAGTTAGACCGATCCCTCAATCTGCCCCGGGGTTTATTCCTCAGTGACATCACCGATCCCTCAATCTGCCCCGGGGTTTATTCCTCAGTAACATCACGGATCACTCACATTGCCCCGGGATTTATTCCTCAGTAACACCGATTCCTCACTCTTGCCCTGGGGTTTATTCCTCAGTAACATCACCGATCCCTCACTCTGCCCCGGGGTTTATTCCTCAGTAACATCACCGATCCCTCACTCTGCCCGGGGTTTTTTCCTCAGTAACATTACAGATCCCTCACTCTGCCCCGGGGTTTATTCCTCAGTAACATTACCGATCCCTCACTCTGCCCTGGGGTTTATTCCTCAGTAACATTACCGATCCCTCGGTCTGCCAAGGGGTTTATTCCTCAGTTACACCGATCCCTCACTCTGCCCCGGTGTTTATTCCTCGGTAACATCACCGATCCCTCACTCTGCCCCGGGGTTTATTCCTCAGTAACATTACCGATCCCTCACTCTGCCCTGGGGTTTATTCCTCAGTAACTTTACCGATCCCTCAGTCTGCCAAGGGGTTTATTCCTCAGTAACACCGATCCCTCACTCTGCCCCGGGGTTTATTCCTCAGTAACATCACCGATCCCTCACTCTGCCCCGGGGTTTATTCCTCAGTAACACCGATCCCTCACTCTGCCCCTGGGTTTATTCCTCAGTAACACAGATCCCTCACTCTGCCCCGGGGTTTATTCCTCAGTAACACCGATCCCTCACTCTGCACCAGGATATATTCCTCAGTAACATCACCGATCCCTCAATCTGCCCAGGGGTTTATTCCTCAGTAACATTACCGATTCCTCACTCTGCCCTGGCGTTTCTTCCTCAGTAACATTACCGATCCCTCGGTCTGCCAAGGGTTTTATTCCACAGTTACACCGATCCCTCACTCTACCCCGGGGTTTATTCCTCAGTAACATCACCGATCCATCACTGTGCCCTAGGGTTTATTCCTCAGTAACATCACCGATCCCTCACTCTGCCCAGGGGTTTATTCCTCAGTAACATTACCGATCCCTCACTCTGCCCTGGGGTTTATTCCTCAGTAACATTACCGATCCCTCGGTCTGCCAAGGGGTTTATTCCTCATTACACCGATCCCTCACTCTACCCCGGGGTTTATTCCTCAGTAACACCGATCCCTCACTCTGCACCGGGATATATTCCTCAGTAACATCACCGATCCCTCACTCTGCCCCGGGGTTTATTCCTCAGTAACACCGCTTCCTCACTCTGCCCCGGTGTTTATTCCTCAGTAAAATCACCGATCCCTCACTCTGCCCCGGTGTTTATTCCTCGGTAACATCACCGATCCCTCACTCTGCCCCGGGGTTTATTCCTCAGTAACATTACCGATCCCTCACTCTGCCCTGGGGTTTATTCCTCAGTAACTTTACCGATCCCTCAGTCTGCCAAGGGGTTTATTCCTCAGTAACACCGATCCCTCACTCTGCCCCGGGGTTTATTCCTCAGTAACATCACCGATCCCTCACTCTGCCGCGGGGTTTATTCCTCAGTAACACCGATCCCTCACTCTGCCCCTGGGTTTATTCCTCAGTAACACAGATCCCTCACTCTGCCCCGGGGTTTATTCCTCAGTAACACCGATCCCTCACTCTGCACCAGGATATATTCCTCAGTAACATCACCTATCTATCACTCTGCCCCGGGGTTTATTCCTCAGTAACATCAGCGATCCCTCAATCTGCCCCAGGGTTTATTCCTCAGTAACATCACCGATCCCTCAATCTGCCCAGGGGTTTATTCCTCAGTAACATTACCGATTCCTCACTCTGCCCTGGCGTTTCTTCCTCAGTAACATTACCGATCCCTCGGTCTGCCAAGGGTTTTATTCCTCAGTAACACCGATCCCTCACTCTGCCCTGGGGTTTATTCCTCAGTAACATCACCGATCCCTCACTCTGCCCCGGGGTATATTCCGCAGTAACACCGATCCCTCCCTCTGCCCCGAGGTTTATTCCTCAGTAACATCACGGATCACTCACTCTGCCCCGGGATTTATTCCTCAGTAACACCGATTCCTCACTCTGCCCTGGGGTTTATTCCTCAGTAACATCACCGATCCCTCACTCTGCCCCGGGGTTTATTCCTCAGTAACATCACCGATCCCTCACTCTGCCCAGGGGTTTATTCCTCAGTAACATTACCGATCCCTCACTCTGCCCTGGGGTATATTCCTCAGTAACATTACCGATCCCTCAGTCTACCAAGGGGTGTATTCCTCAGTTAGACCGATCCCTCAATCTGCCCCGGGGTTTATTCCTCAGTGACATCACCGATCCCTCAATCTGCCCCGGGGTTTATTCCTCAGTAACATCACGGATCACTCACATTGCCCCGGGATTTATTCCTCAGTAACACCGATTCCTCACTCTTGCCCTGGGGTTTATTCCTCAGTAACATCACCGATCCCTCACTCTGCCCCGGGGTTTATTCCTCAGTAACATCACCGATCCCTCACTCTGCCCGGGGTTTTTTCCTCAGTAACATTACAGATCCCTCACTCTGCCCCGGGGTTTATTCCTCAGTAACATTACCGATCCCTCACTCTGCTCTGGGGTTTATTCCTCAGTAACATTACCGATCCCTCGGTCTGCCAAGGGGTTTATTCCTCAGTTACACCGATCCCTCACTCTGCCCCGGTGTTTATTCCTCGGTAACATCACCGATCCCTCACTCTGCCCCGGGGTTTATTCCTCAGTAACATTACCGATCCCTCACTCTGCCCTGGGGTTTATTCCTCAGTAACTTTACCGATCCCTCAGTCTGCCAAGGGGTTTATTCCTCAGTAACACCGATCCCTCACTCTGCCCCGGGGTTTATTCCTCAGTAACATCACCGATCCCTCACTCTGCCCCGGGGTTTATTCCTCAGTAACACCGATCCCTCACTCTGCCCCTGGGTTTATTCCTCAGTAACACAGATCCCTCACTCTGCCCCGGGGTTTATTCCTCAGTAACACCGATCCCTCACTCTGCACCAGGATATATTCCTCAGTAACATCACCGATCCCTCAATCTGCCCAGGGGTTTATTCCTCAGTAACATTACCGATTCCTCACTCTGCTCTGGCGTTTCTTCCTCAGTAACATTACCGATCCCTCGGTCTGCCAAGGGTTTTATTCCTCAGTTACACCGATCCCTCACTCTACCCCGGGGTTTATTCCTCAGTAACATCACCGATCCATCACTGTGCCCTAGGGTTTATTCCTCAGTAACATCACCGATCCCTCACTCTGCCCAGGGGTTTATTCCTCAGTAACATTACCGATCCCTCACTCTGCCCTGTGGTTTATTCCTCAGTAACATTACCGATCCCTCGGTCTGCCAAGGGGTTTATTCCTCATTACACCGATCCCTCACTCTACCCCGGGGTTTATTCCTCAGTAACACCGATCCCTCACTCTGCACCGGGATATATTCCTCAGTAACATCACCGATCCCCCACTCTGCCCCGGGGTTTATTCCTCAGTAACACCGCTTCCTCACTCTGCCCCGGTGTTTATTCCTCAGTAAAATCACCGATCCCTCACTCTGACCCGGGGTTTATTCCTCAGTAACATCACCGATCCCTCACTCTGCCCAGGGGTTTATTCCTCAGTAACATTACCGATTCCTCACTCTGCCCTGGGGTTTATTCCTCAGTAACATTATCGATCCCTCAGTCTGCCAAGGGGTTTATTCCTCAGTTACACCGATCCCTCACTCTGCCCCGGGGTTTATTACTCAGTAACATCACCGATCCCTCACTCTGCCCCGGGGTTTATTCCTCAGTAACATCAGCGATCCCTCACTCTGACCCGGGGTTTATTCCTCAGTAACACAGATCCTTCACTCTGCCCCAGGGTATATTTCTCAGTAACATCACCGAACCCTCACTCTGCCCCGGGGTTTATTCCTCAGTAACACCAATCTCTGACACTGCACCGGGGTTTATTCCTCAGTAACATCACCGAACCCCCACTCTGCCCCGGGGCTTATTCCTCAGTAACACCGATCCCTCACTCTGCACCGGGGTTTATTCCTCAGTAACATCACCGATACCTTACTCTGCGCCGTGGTTTATTCCTCAGTAACATCACCGATCCCTCACACTGCCCCGGGGTTTATTCCTCAGTAACACCGATCCCTCACTCTGCCCCGGGGTTTATTCCTCAGTAACACCGATCCCTCACTCTGCCCCGGGGTTTATTCCTCAGTAACATCACCGATCCCTCACTCTGCCCCAGGGTTTATTCCTCAGTAACACCGATCCCTCACTCTGCCCCGGGGTTTATTCCTCAGTAACATCACCGATCCCTCACTCTGCCCCGGGGTTTATTCCTCAGTAACATTACCGATCCCTCACTCTGCCCTGGGGTTTATTCCTCAGTAACATTACCGATCCCTCGGTCTGCCAAGGGGTTTATTCCTCAGTTACACCGATCCCTCACTCTGCCCCGGTGTTTATTCCTCGGTAACATCACCGATCCCTCACTCTGCCCCGGGGTTTATTCCTCAGTAACATTACCGATCCCTCACTCTGCCCTGGGGTTTATTCCTCAGTAACTTTACCGATCCCTCAGTCTGCCAAGGGGTTTATTCCTCAGTAACACCGATCCCTCACTCTGCCCCGGGGTTTATTCCTCAGTAACATCACCGATCCCTCACTCTGCCCCGGGGTTTATTCCTCAGTAACACCGATCCCTCACTCTGCCCCTGGGTTTATTCCTCAGTAACACAGATCCCTCACTCTGCCCCGGGGTTTATTCCTCAGTTACACCGATCCCTCACTCTACCCCGGGGTTTATTCCTCAGTAACATCACCGATCCATCACTGTGCCCTAGGGTTTATTCCTCAGTAACATTACCGATCCCTCACTCTGCCCTGGGGTTTATTCCTCAGTAACATTACCGATCCCTCGGTCTGCCAAGGGTTTTATTCCTCATTACACCGATCCCTCACTCTACCCCGGGGTTTATTCCTCAGTAACACCGATCCCTCACTCTGCACCGGGATATATTCCTCAGTAACATCACCGATCCCTCACTCTGCCCCGGGGTTTATTCCTCAGTAAAATCACCGATCCCTCACTCTGACCCGGGGTTTATTCCTCAGTAACATCACCGATCCCTCACTCTGCCCAGGGGTTTATTCATCAGTAACATTACCGATTCCTCACTCTGCCCTGGGGTTTATTCCTCAGTAACATTATCGATCCCTCAGTCTGCCAAGGGGTTTATTCCTCAGTTACACCGATCCCTCACTCTGCCCCGGGGTTTATTCCTCAGTAACATCAGCGATCCCTCACTCTGACCCGGGGTTTATTCCTCAGTAACACAGATCCTTCACTCTGCCCCAGGGTTTATTTCACAGTAACATCACCGATCCCTCACTCTGCCCCGGGGTTTATTCCTCAGTAACATCAGCGATCCCTCACTCTGACCCGGGGTTTATTCCTCAGTAACACAGATCCTTCACTCTGCCCCAGGGTTTATTTCTCAGTAACATCACCGAACCCTCACTCTGCCCCGGGGTTTATTCCTCAGTAACACCAATCTCTGACACTGCACCGGGGTTTATTCCTCAGTAACATCACCGAACCCCCACTCTGCCCCGGGGCTTATTCCTCAGTAACACCGATCCCTCACTCTGCACCGGGGTTTATTCCTCAGTAACATCACCGATACCTTACTCTGCGCCGTGGTTTATTCCTCAGTAACATCACCGATCCCTCACACTGCCCCGGGGTTTATTCCTCAGTAACACCGATCCCTCACTCTGCCCCGGGGTTTATTCCTCAGTAACACCGATCCCTCACTCTGCCCCGGGGTTTATTCCTCAGTAACATCACCGATCCCTCACTCTGCCCCAGGGTTTATTCCTCAGTAACACCGATCCCTCACTCTGCCCCGGGGTTTATTCCTCAGTAACATCACCGATCCCTCACTCTGCCCCGGGGTTTATTCCTCAGTAACACCGCTTCCTCACTCTGCCCCGGTGTTTATTCCTCAGTAACATCACCGATCCCACACACTGCCCCGTGGTTTATTCCTCAGTAACATCACCGATCACTCACTCTGCCCCAGGGTTTATTCCGCAGTAACACCGATCGCTCACTCTGCCCCGGGGTTTATTCCTCAGTAACATCACCGATCCCTCACTCTGCCCCGGGGTTTATTCCTCAGTAACATCAGCGATCCCTCACTCTGACCTGGGGTTTATTACTCAGTAACACAGATCCTTTACTCTGCCCCAGGGTTTATTCCTCAGTAACATCACCGATCCCTCACTCTGCCCCGGGGTTTATTCCTCAGTAACACCAATCTCTCACACTGCCCCGGGGTTTATTCCTCAGTAACATCACCGAATCCCCACTCTGCCCCGGGGTTTATTCCTCAGTAACACCGATCCCACACTCTGCCCCGGGATTTATTCCTCAGTAACACCGATCCCTCACTCTGCCCCGGGGTTTATTCCTCAGTAACATCACCGATCCCTCACTCTGCCCCAGGGTTTATTCCTCAGTAACATCACCGATCCCACACAGTGCCCCGGGGTTTATTCCTCAGTAACATCACCGATCCCTCACTCCTCCCCAGGATTTATTCCTCAGTAACACCGATCGCTCACTCTGCCCCGGGGTTTATTCCTCAGTAACGTCACCGATCCCTCACTCTGCCCCGGGGTTTATTCCTCAGTCACATCAGCGATCCCTCACTCTGCCCCGGGGTTTATTCATCAGTAACACCGATCCATCACTCTGCCCCGGGATTTATTCCTCACTAACACCGATCCCTCACTCTGCAACGTCGTTTAATCCTCAGTAACATCACCGATCCCTCACTCTGCCCCGGGGTATATTCCTCAGTAACACCGATCCCTCACTCTGCCCCAGGGTTTATTCCGCAGTAACACCGATCCCTCACTCTGCCCCGGGGTTTATTCCTCAGTAACACCGATCCCTCACTCTGCACCAGGATATATTCCTCAGTAACATCACCGATCCCTCAATCTGCCCAGGGGTTTATTCCTCAGTAACATTACCGATTCCTCACTCTGCCCTGGCGTTTCTTCCTCAGTAACATTACCGATCCCTCGGTCTGCCAAGGGTTTTATTCCTCAGTTACACCGATCCCTCACTCTACCCCGGGGTTTATTCCTCAGTAACATCACCGATCCCTCACTCTGCCCAGGGGTTTATTCCTCAGTAACATTACCGATCCCTCACTCTGCCCTGGGGTTTATTCCTCAGTAACATTACCGATCCCTCGGTCTGCCAAGGGGTTTATTCCTCATTACACCGATCCCTCACTCTACCCCGGGGTTTATTCCTCAGTAACACCGATCCCTCACTCTGCACCGGGATATATTCCTCAGTAACATCACCGATCCCTCACTCTGCCCCGGGGTTTATTCCTCAGTAACACCGCTTCCTCACTCTGCCCCGGTGTTTATTCCTCAGTAAAATCACCGATCCCTCACTCTGACCCGGGGTTTATTCCTCAGTAACATCACCGATCCCTCACTCTGCCCAGGGGTTTATTCCTCAGTAACATTACCGATTCCTCACTCTGCCCTGGGGTTTATTCCTCAGTAACATTATCGATCCCTCAGTCTGCCAAGGGGTTTATTCCTCAGTTACACCGATCCCTCACTCTGCCCCGGGGTTTATTCCTCAGTAACATCAGCGATCCCTCACTCTGACCCGGGGTTTATTCCTCAGTAACACAGATCCTTCACTCTGCCCCAGGGTTTATTTCTCAGTAACATCACCGATCCCTCACTCTGCCCCGGGGTTTATTCCTCAGTAACATCAGCGATCCCTCACTCTGACCCGGGGTTTATTCCTCAGTAACACAGATCCTTCACTCTGCCCCAGGGTTTATTTCTCAGTAACATCACCGAACCCTCACTCTGCCCCGGGGTTTATTCCTCAGTAACACCAATCTCTGACACTGCACCGGGGTTTATTCCTCAGTAACATCACCGAACCCCCACTCTGCCCCGGGGCTTATTCCTCAGTAACACCGATCCCTCACTCTGCACCGGGGTTTATTCCTCAGTAACATCACCGATACCTTACTCTGCGCCGTGGTTTATTCCTCAGTAACATCACCGATAACTCACACTGCCCCGGGGTTTATTCCTCAGTAACACCGATCCCTCACTCTGCCCCGGGGTTTATTCCTCAGTAACACCGAACCCTCACTCTGCCCCGGGGTTTATTCCTCAGTAACATCACCGATCCCTCACTCTGCCCCAGGGTTTATACCTCAGTAACACCGATCCCTCACTCTGCCCCGGGGTTTATTCCTCAGTAACATTACCGATCCCTCGGTCTGCCAAGGGGTTTATTCCTCATTACAGCGATCCCTCACTCTACCCCGGGGTTTATTCCTCAGTAACACCGATCCCTCACTCTGCACCGGGATATATTCCTCAGTAACATCACCGATCCCTCACTCTGCCCCGGGGTTTATTCCTCAGTAACACCGCTTCCTCACTCTGCCCCGGTGTTTATTCCTCAGTAAAATCACCGATCCCTCACTCTGACCCGGGGTTTATTCCTCAGTAACATCACCGATCCCTCACTCTGCCCAGGGGTTTATTCCTCAGTAACATTACCGATTCCTCACTCTGCCCTGGGGTTTATTCCTCAGTAACATTATCGATCCCTCAGTCTGCCAAGGGGTTTATTCCTCAGTTACACCGATCCCTCACTCTGCCCCGGGGTTTATTCCTCAGTAACATCAGCGATCCCTCACTCTGACCCGGGGTTTATTCCTCAGTAACACAGATTCTTCACTCTGCCCCAGGGTTTATTTCTCAGTAACATCACCGATCCCTCACTCTGCCCCGGGGTTTATTCCTCAGTAACATCAGCGATCCCTCACTCTGACCCGGGGTTTATTCCTCAGTAACACAGATCCTTCACTCTGCCCCAGGGTTTATTTCTCAGTAACATCACCGAACCCTCACTCTGCCCCGGGGTTTATTCCTCAGTAACACCAATCTCTGACACTGCACCGGGGTTTATTCCTCAGTAACATCACCGAACCCCCACTCTGCCCCGGGGCTTATTCCTCAGTAACACCGATCCCTCACTCTGCACCGGGGTTTATTCCTCAGTAACATCACCGATACCTTACTCTGCGCCGTGGTTTATTCCTCAGTAACATCACCGATCCCTCACACTGCCCCGGGGTTTATTCCTCAGTAACACCGATCCCTCACTCTGCCCCGGGGTTTATTCCTCAGTAACACCGATCCCTCACTCTGCCCCGGGGTTTATTCCTCAGTAACATCACCGATCCCTCACTCTGCCCCAGGGTTTATACCTCAGTAACACCGATCCCTCACTCTGCCCCGGGGTTTATTCCTCAGTAACATCACCGATCCCTCACTCTGCCCCGGGGTTTATTCCTCAGTAACACCGCTTCCTCACTCTGCCCCGGTGTTTATTCCTCAGTAACATCACCGATCCCACACACTGCCCCGTGGTTTATTCCTCAGTAACATCACCGATCACTCACTCTGCCCCAGGGTTTATTCCGCAGTAACACCGATCGCTCACTCTGCCCCGGGGTTTATTCCTCAGTAACATCACCGATCCCTCACTCTGCCCCGGGGTTTATTCCTCAGTAACATCACCGATCCCTCACTCTGACCTGGGGTTTATTACTCAGTAACACAGATCCTTTACTCTGCCCCAGGGTTTATTCCTCAGTAACATCACCGATCCCTCACTCTGCCCCGGGGTTTATTCCTCAGTAACACCAATCTCTCACACTGCCCCGGGGTTTATTCCTCAGTAACATCACCGAATCCCCACTCTGCCCCGGGGTTTATTCCTCAGTAACACCGATCCCACACTCTGCCCCGGGATTTATTCCTCAGTAACACCGATCCCTCACTCTGCCCCGGGGTTTATTCCTCAGTAACATCACCGATCCCTCACTCTGCCCCAGGGTTTATTCCTCAGTAACATCACCGATCCCACACAGTGCCCCGGGGTTTATTCCTCAGTAACATCACCGATCCCTCACTCCTCCCCAGGATTTATTCCTCAGTAACACCGATCGCTCACTCTGCCCCGGGGTTTATTCCTCAGTAACGTCACCGATCCCTCACTCTGCCCCGGGGTTTATTCCTCAGTCACATCAGCGATCCCTCACTCTGCCCCGGGGTTTATTCATCAGTAACACCGATCCATCACTCTGCCCCGGGATTTATTCCTCACTAACACCGATCCCTCACTCTGCAACGTCGTTTAATCCTCAGTAACATCACCGATCCCTCACTCTGCCCCGGGGTATGTTCCTCAGTAACACCGATCCCTCACTCTGCCCCAGGGTTTATTCCGCAGTAACACCGATCCCTCCCTCTGCCCCGAGGTTTATTCCTCAGTAACACCGCTTCCTCACTCTGCCCCGGTGTTTATTCCTCAGTAACATCACCGATCCCACACACTGCCCCGTGGTTTATTCCTCAGTAACATCACCGATCACTCACTCTGCCCCAGGGTTTATTCCGCAGTAACACCGATCGCTCACTCTGCCCCGGGGTTTATTCCTCAGTAACATCACCGATCCCTCACTCTGCCCCGGGGTTTATTCCTCAGTAACATCAGCGATCCCTCACTCTGAACTGGGGTTTATTACTCAGTAACACAGATCCTTTACTCTGCCCCAGGGTTTATTCCTCAGTAACATCACCGATCCCTCACTCTGCCCCGGGGTTTATTCCTCAGTAACACCAATCTCTCACACTGCCCCGGGGTTTATTCCTCAGTAACATCACCGAATCCCCACTCTGCCCCGGGGTTTATTCCTCAGTAACACCGATCCCACACTCTGCCCCGGGATTTATTCCTCAGTAACACCGATCCCTCACTCTGCCCCGGGGTTTATTCCTCAGTAACATCACCGATCCCTCACTCTGCCCCAGGGTTTATTCCTCAGTAACATCACCGATCCCACACAGTGCCCCGGGGTTTATTCCTCAGTAACATCACCGATCCCTCACTCCTCCCCAGGATTTATTCCTCAGTAACACCGATCGCTCACTCTGCCCCGGGGTTTATTCCTCAGTAACGTCACCGATCCCTCACTCTGCCCCGGGGTTTATTCCTCAGTCACATCAGCGATCCCTCACTCTGCCCCGGGGTTTATTCATCAGTAACACCGATCCATCACTCTGCCCCGGGATTTATTCCTCACTAACACCGATCCCTCACTCTGCAACGTTGTTTAATCCTCAGTAACATCACCGATCCCTCACTCTGCCCCGGGGTATATTCCTCAGTAACACCGATCCCTCACTCTGCCCCAGGGTTTATTCCGCAGTAACACCGATCCCTCCCTCTGCCCCGAGGTTTATTCCTCAGTAACATCACGGATCACTCACTCTGCCCCGGGATTTATTCCTCAGTAACACCGATTCCTCACTCTGCCCTGGGGTTTATTCCTCAGTAACATCACCGATCCCTCACTCTGCCCCGGGGTTTATTCCTCAGTAACATCACCGATCCCTCACTCTGCCCAGGGGTTTATTCCTCAGTAACATTACCGATCCCTCACTCTGCCCTGGGGTATATTCCTCAGTAACATTACCGATCCCTCAGTCTACCAAGGGGTTTATTCCTCAGTTAGACCGATCCCTCAATCTGCCCCGGGGTTTATTCCTCAATGACATCACCGATCCCTCAATCTGCCCCGGGGTTTATCCCTCAGTAACATCACGGATCACTCACATTGCCCCGGGATTTATTCCTCAGTAACACCGATTCCTCACTCTTGCCCTGGGGTTTATTCCTCAGTAACATCACCGATCCCTCACTCTGCCCCGGGGTTTATTCCTCAGTAACATCACCGATCCCTCACTCTGCCCGGGGTTTATTCCTCAGTAACATTACAGATCCCTCACTCTGCCCCGGGGTTTATTCCTCAGTAACATTACCGATCCCTCACTCTGCCCTGGGGTTTATTCCTCAGTAACATTACCGATCCCTCGGTCTGCCAAGGGGTTTATTCCTCAGTTACACCGATCCCTCACTCTGCCCCGGTGTTTATTCCTCGGTAACATCACCGATCCCTCACTCTGCCCAGGGGTTTATTCCTCAGTAACATTACCGATCCCTCACTCTGCCCTGGGGTTTATTCCTCAGTAACTTTACCGATCCCTCAGTTTGCCAAGGGGTTTATTCCTCTGTAACACCGATCCCTCACTCTGCCCCAGGGTTTATTCCTCAGTAACATCACCGATCCCTCACTCTGCCCCGGGGTTTATTCCTCAGTAACACCGATCCCTCACTCTGCCCCTGGGTTTATTCCTCAGTAACACAGATCCCTCACTCTGCCCCGGGGTTTATTCCTCAGTAACACCGATCCCTCACTCTGCACCAGGATATATTCCTCAGTAACATCACCTATCTATCACTCTGCCCCGGGGTTTATTCCTCAGTAACATCAGCGATCCCTCAATCTGCCCCAGGGTTTATTCCTCAGTAACACCGCTTCCTCACTCTGCCCCGGTGTTTATTCCTCAGTAAAATCACCGATCCCTCACTCTGACCCGGGGTTTATTCCTCAGTAACATCACCGATCCCTCACTCTGCCCAGGGGTTTATTCCTCAGTAACATTACCGATTCCTCACTCTGCCCTGGGGTTTATTCCTCAGTAACATTATCGATCCCTCAGTCTGCCAAGGGGTTTATTCCTCAGTTACACCGATCCCTCACTCTGCCCCGGGGTTTATTCCTCAGTAACATCAGCGATCCCTCACTCTGACCCGGGGTTTATTCCTCAGTAACACAGATCCTTCACTCTGCCCCAGGGTTTATTTCTCAGTAACATCACCGATCCCTCACTCTGCCCCGGGGTTTATTCCTCAGTAACATCAGCGATCCCTCACTCTGACCCGGGGTTTATTCCTCAGTAACACAGATCCTTCACTCTGCCCCAGGGTTTATTTCTCAGTAACATCACCGAACCCTCACTCTGCCCCGGGGTTTATTCCTCAGTAACACCAATCTCTGACACTGCACCGGGGTTTATTCCTCAGTAACATCACCGAACCCCCACTCTGCCCCGGGGCTTATTCCTCAGTAACACCGATCCCTCACTCTGCACCGGGGTTTATTCCTCAGTAACATCACCGATACCTTACTCTGCGCCGTGGTTTATTCCTCAGTAACATCACCGATCCCTCACACTGCCCCGGGGTTTATTCCTCAGTAACACCGATCCCTCACTCTGCCCCGGGGTTTATTCCTCAGTAACACCGATCCCTCACTCTGCCCCGGGGTTTATTCCTCAGTAACATCACCGATCCCTCACTCTGCCCCAGGGTTTATACCTCAGTAACACCGATCCCTCACTCTGCCCCGGGGTTTATTCCTCAGTAACATTACCGATCCCTCGGTCTGCCAAGGGGTTTATTCCTCATTACACCGATCCCTCACTCTACCCCGGGGTTTATTCCTCAGTAACACCGATCCCTCACTCTGCACCGGGATATATTCCTCAGTAACATCACCGATCCCTCACTCTGCCCCGGGGTTTATTCCTCAGTAACACCGCTTCCTCACTCTGCCCCGGTGTTTATTCCTCAGTAAAATCACCGATCCCTCACTCTGACCCGGGGTTTATTCCTCAGTAACATCACCGATCCCTCACTCTGCCCAGGGGTTTATTCCTCAGTAACATTACCGATTCCTCACTCTGCCCTGGGGTTTATTCCTCAGTAACATTATCGATCCCTCAGTCTGCCAAGGGGTTTATTCCTCAGTTACACCGATCCCTCACTCTGCCCCGGGGTTTATTCCTCAGTAACATCAGCGATCCCTCACTCTGACCCGGGGTTTATTCCTCAGTAACACAGATCCTTCACTCTGCCCCAGGGTTTATTTCTCAGTAACATCACCGATCCCTCACTCTGCCCCGGGGTTTATTCCTCAGTAACATCAGCGATCCCTCACTCTGACCCGGGGTTTATTCCTCAGTAACACAGATCCTTCACTCTGCCCCAGGGTTTATTTCTCAGTAACATCACCGAACCCTCACTCTGCCCCGGGGTTTATTCCTCAGTAACACCAATCTCTGACACTGCACCGGGGTTTATTCCTCAGTAACATCACCGAACCCCCACTCTGCCCCGGGGCTTATTCCTCAGTAACACCGATCCCTCACTCTGCACCGGGGTTTATTCCTCAGTAACATCACCGATACCATACTCTGCGCCGTGGTTTATTCCTCAGTAACATCACCGATCCCTCACACTGCCCCGGGGTTTATTCCTCAGTAACACCGATCCCTCACTCTGCCCCGGGGTTTATTCCTCAGTAACACCGATCCCTCACTCTGCCCCGGGGTTTATTCCTCAGTAACATCACCGATCCCTCACTCTGCCCCAGGGTTTATACCTCAGTAACACCGATCCCTCACTCTGCCCCGGGGTTTATTCCTCAGTAACATCACCGATCCCTCACTCTGCCCCGGGGTTTATTCCTCAGTAACACCGCTTCCTCACTCTGCCCCGGTGTTTATTCCTCAGTAACATCACCGATCCCACACACTGCCCCGTGGTTTATTCCTCAGTAACATCACCGATCACTCACTCTGCCCCAGGGTTTATTCCGCAGTAACACCGATCGCTCACTCTGCCCCGGGGTTTATTCCTCAGTAACATCACCGATCCCTCACTCTGCCCCGGGGTTTATTCCTCAGTAACATCAGCGATCCCTCACTCTGACCTGGGGTTTATTACTCAGTAACACAGATCCTTTACTCTGCCCCAGGGTTTATTCCTCAGTAACATCACCGATCCCTCACTCTGCCCCGGGGTTTATTCCTCAGTAACACCAATCTCTCACACTGCCCCGGGGTTTATTCCTCAGTAACATCACCGAATCCCCACTCTGCCCCGGGGTTTATTCCTCAGTAACACCGATCCCACACTCTGCCCCGGGATTTATTCCTCAGTAACACCGATCCCTCACTCTGCCCCGGGGTTTATTCCTCAGTAACATCACCGATCCCTCACTCTGCCCCAGGGTTTATTCCTCAGTAACATCACCGATCCCACACAGTGCCCCGGGGTTTATTCCTCAGTAACATCACCGATCCCTCACTCCTCCCCAGGATTTATTCCTCAGTAACACCGATCGCTCACTCTGCCCCGGGGTTTATTCCTCAGTAACGTCACCGATCCCTCACTCTGCCCCGGGGTTTATTCCTCAGTCACATCAGCGATCCCTCACTCTGCCCCGGGGTTTATTCATCAGTAACACCGATCCATCACTCTGCCCCGGGATTTATTCCTCACTAACACCGATCCCTCACTCTGCAACGTCGTTTAATCCTCAGTAACATCACCGATCCCTCACTCTGCCCCGGGGTATATTCCTCAGTAACACCGATCCCTCACTCTGCCCCAGGGTTTATTCCGCAGTAACACCGATCCCTCCCTCTGCCCCGAGGTTTATTCCTCAGTAACACCGCTTCCTCACTCTGCCCCGGTGTTTATTCCTCAGTAACATCACCGATCCCACACACTGCCCCGTGGTTTATTCCTCAGTAACATCACCGATCACTCACTCTGCCCCAGGGTTTATTCCGCAGTAACACCGATCGCTCACTCTGCCCCGGGGTTTATTCCTCAGTAACATCACCGATCCCTCACTCTGCCCCGGGGTTTATTCCTCAGTAACATCAGCGATCCCTCACTCTGACCTGGGGTTTATTACTCAGTAACACAGATCCTTTACTCTGCCCCAGGGTTTATTCCTCAGTAACATCACCGATCCCTCACTCTGCCCCGGGGTTTATTCCTCAGTAACACCAATCTCTCACACTGCCCCGGGGTTTATTCCTCAGTAACATCACCGAATCCCCACTCTGCCCCGGGGTTTATTCCTCAGTAACACCGATCCCACACTCTGCCCCGGGATTTATTCCTCAGTAACACCGATCCCTCACTCTGCCCCGGGGTTTATTCCTCAGTAACATCACCGATCCCTCACTCTGCCCCAGGGTTTATTCCTCAGTAACATCACCGATCCCACACAGTGCCCCGGGGTTTATTCCTCAGTAACATCACCGATCCCTCACTCCTCCCCAGGATTTATTCCTCAGTAACACCGATCGCTCACTCTGCCCCGGGGTTTATTCCTCAGTAACGTCACCGATCCCTCACTCTGCCCCGGGGTTTATTCCTCAGTCACATCAGCGATCCCTCACTCTGCCCCGGGGTTTATTCATCAGTAACACCGATCCATCACTCTGCCCCGGGATTTATTCCTCACTAACACCGATCCCTCACTCTGCAACGTCGTTTAATCCTCAGTAACATCACCGATCCCTCACTCTGCCCCGGGGTATATTCCTCAGTAACACCGATCCCTCACTCTGCCCCAGGGTTTATTCCGCAGTAACACCGATCCCTCCCTCTGCCCCGAGGTTTATTCCTCAGTAACATCACGGATCACTCACTCTGCCCCGGGATTTATTCCTCAGTAACACCGATTCCTCACTCTGCCCTGGGGTTTATTCCTCAGTAACATCACCGATCCCTCACTCTGCCCCGGGGTTTATTCCTCAGTAACATCACCGATCCCTCACTCTGCCCAGGGGTTTATTCCTCAGTAACATTACCGATCCCTCACTCTGCCCTGGGGTATATTCCTCAGTAACATTACCGATCCCTCAGTCTACCAAGGGGTTTATTCCTCAGTTAGACCGATCCCTCAATCTGCCCCGGGGTTTATTCCTCAGTGACATCACCGATCCCTCAATCTGCCCCGGGGTTTATTCCTCAGTAACATCACGGATCACTCACATTGCCCCGGGATTTATTCCTCAGTAACACCGATTCCTCACTCTTGCCCTGGGGTTTATTCCTCAGTAACATCACCGATCCCTCACTCTGCCCGGGGTATATTCCTCAGTAACATTACAGATCCCTCACTCTGCCCCGGGGTTTATTCCTCAGTAACATTACCGATCCCTCACTCTGCCCTGGGGTTTATTCCTCAGTAACATTACCGATCCCTCGGTCTGCCAAGGGGTTTATTCCTCAGTTACACCGATCCCTCACTCTGCCCCGGTGTTTATTCCTCGGTAACATCACCGATCCCTCACTCTGCCCCGGGGTTTATTCCTCAGTAACATTACCGATCCCTCACTCTGCCCTGGGGTTTATTCCTCAGTAACTTTACCGATCCCTCAGTCTGCCAAGGGGTTTATTCCTCTGTAACACCGATCCCTCACTCTGCCCCAGGGTTTATTCCTCAGTAACATCACCGATCCCTCACTCTGCCCCGGGGTTTATTCCTCTGTAACACCGATCCCTCACTCTGCCCCTGGGTTTATTCCTCAGTAACACAGATCCCTCACTCTGCCCCGGGGTTTATTCCTCAGTAACACCGATCCCTCACTCTGCACCAGGATATATTCCTCAGTAACATCACCTATCTATCACTCTGCCCCGGGGTTTATTCCTCAGTAACATCAGCGATCCCTCAATCTGCCCCAGGGTTTATTCCTCAGTAACATCACCGATCCCTCAATCTGCCCAGGGGTTTATTCCTCAGTAACATTACCGATTCCTCACTCTGCCCTGGCGTTTCTTCCTCAGTAACATTACCGATCCCTCGGTCTGCCAAGGGTTTTATTCCTCAGTAACACCGATCCCTCACTCTGCCCTGGGGTTTATTCCTCAGTAACATCACCGATCCCTCACTCTGCCCCGGGGTATATTCCTCAGTAACACCGATCCCTCACTCTGCCCCAGGGTTTATTCCGCAGTAACACCGATCCCTCCCTCTGCCCCGAGGTTTATTCCTCAGTAACATCACGGATCACTCACTCTGCCCCGGGATTTATTCCTCAGTAGCACCGATTCCTCACTCTGCCCTGGGGTTTATTCCTCAGTAACATCACCGATCCCTCACTCTGCCCCGGGGTTTATTCCTCAGTAACATCACCGATCCCTCACTCTGCCCAGGGGTTTATTCCTCAGTAACATTACCGATCCCTCACTCTGCCCTGGGGTATATTCCTCAGTAACATTACCGATCCCTCAGTCTACCAAGGGGTTTATTCCTCAGTTAGACCGATCCCTCAATCTGCCCCGGGGTTTATTCCTCAGTGACATCACCGATCCCTCAATCTGCCCCGGGGTTTATTCCTCAGTAACATCATGGATCACTCACATTGCCCCGGGATTTATTCCTCAGTAACACCGATTCCTCACTCTTGCCCTGGGGTTTATTCCTCAGTAACATCACCGATCCCTCACTCTGCCCCTGGGTTTATTCCTCAGTAACATCACCGATCCCTCACTCTGCCCGGGGTTTTTTCCTCAGTAACATTACAGATCCCTCACTCTGCCCCGGGGTTTATTCCTCAGTAACATTACCGATCCCTCACTCTGCCCTGGGGTTTATTCCTCAGTAACATTACCGATCCCTCGGTCTGCCAAGGGGTTTATTCCTCAGTTACACCGATCCCTCACTCTGCCCCGGTGTTTATTCCTCGGTAACATCACCGATCCCTCACTCTACCCCGGGGTTTATTCCTCAGTAACATTACCGATCCCTCACTCTGCCCTGGGGTTTATTCCTCAGTAACTTTACCGATCCCTCAGTCTGCCAAGGGGTTTATTCCTCAGTAACACCGATCCCTCACTCTGCCCCGGGGTTTATTCCTCAGTAACATCACCGATCCCTCACTCTGCCCCGGGGTTTATTCCTCAGTAACACCGATCCCTCACTCTGCCCCTGGGTTTATTCCTCAGTAACACAGATCCCTCACTCTGCCCCGGGGTTTATTCCTCAGTAACACCGATCCCTCACTCTGCACCAGGATATATTCCTCAGTAACATCACCGATCCCTCAATCTTCCCAGGGGTTTATTCCTCAGTAACACCGATCCCTCACTCTGCCCCTGGGTTTATTCCTCAGTAACACAGATCCCTCACTCTGCCCCGGGGTTTATTCCTCAGTAACACCGATCCCTCACTCTGCACCAGGATATATTCCTCAGTAACATCACCTATCTATCACTCTGCCCCGGGGTTTATTCCTCAGTAACATCAGCGATCCCTCAATCTGCCCCAGGGTTTATTCCTCAGTATCATCACCGATCCCTCAATCTGCCCAGGGGTTTATTCCTCAGTAACATTACCGATTCCTCACTCTGCCCTGGCGTTTCTTCCTCAGTAACATTACCGATCCCTCGGTCTGCCAAGGGTTTTATTCCTCAGTAACACCGATCCCTCACTCTGCCCTGGGGTTTATTCCTCAGTAACATCACCGATCCCTCACTCTGCCCCGGGGTATATTCCTCAGTAACACCGATCCCTCACTCTGCCCCAGGGTTTATTCCGCAGTAACACCGATCCCTCCCTCTGCCCCGAGGTTTATTCCTCAGTAACATCACGGATCACTCACTCTGCCCCGGGATTTATTCCTCAGTAACACCGATTCCTCACTCTGCCCTGGGGTTTATTCCTCAGTAACATCACCGATCCCTCACTCTGCCCCGGGGTTTATTCCTCAGTAACATCACCGATCCCTCACTCTGCCCAGGGGTTTATTCCTCAGTAACATTACCGATCCCTCACTCTGGCCTGGGGTATATTCCTCAGTAACATTACCGATCCCTCAGTCTACCAAGGGGTTTATTCCTCAGTTACACCGATCCCTCACTCTGCCCCGGGGTTTATTCCTCAGTAACATTACCGATCTCTCACTCTGCCCTGGGGTTCATTCCTCAGTAACTTTACCGATCCCTCAGTCTGCCAAGGGGTTTATTCCTCAGTAACACCGATCCCTCACTCTGCCCCGGGGTTTATTCCTCAGTAACATCATCGATCCCTCACTCTGCCCCGGGGTTTATTCCTCAGTAACACCGATCCCTCACTCTGCCCCTGGGTTTATTCCTCAGTAACACAGATCCCTCACTCTGCCCCGGGGTTTATTCCTCAGTAACACCGATCCCTCACTCTGCACCAGGATATATTCCTCAGTAACATCACCGATCCCTCAATCTTCCCAGGGGTTTATTCCTCAGTAACATTACCGATTCCTCACTCTGCCCTGGCGTTTCTTCCTCAGTAACATTACCGATCCCTCGGTCTGCCAAGGGTTTTATTCCTCAGTTACACCGATCCCTCACTCTACCCCGGGGTTTATTCCTCAGTAACATCACCGATCCCTCACTCTGCCCTGGGGTTTATTCCTCAGTAACATTACCGATCCCTCGGTCTGCCAAGGGGTTTATTCCTCATTACACCGATCCCTCACTCTACCCCGGGGTTTATTCCTCAGTAACACCGATCCCTCACTCTGCACCGGGATATATTCCTCAGTAACATCACCGATCCCTCACTCTGCCCCGGGGTTTATTCCTCAGTAACACCGCTTCCTCACTCTGCCCCGGTGTTTATTCCTCAGTAAAATCACCGATCCCTCACTCTGACCCGGGGTTTATTCCTCAGTAACATCACCGATCCCTCACTCTGCCCAGGGGTTTATTCCTCAGTAACATTACCGATTCCTCACTCTGCCCTGGGGTTTATTCCTCAGTAACATTATCGATCCCTCAGTCTGCCAAGGGGTTTATTCCTCAGTTACACCGATCCCTCACTCTGCCCCGGGGTTTAATCCTCAGTAACATCACCGATCCCTCTCTCTGCCCCGGGGTTTATTCCTCAGTAACATCAGCGATCCCTCACTCTGACCCGGGGTTTATTCCTCAGTAACACAGATCCTTCACTCTGCCCCAGGGTTTATTTCTCAGTAACATCACCGAACCCTCACTCTGCCCCGGGGTTTATTCCTCAGTAACACCAACCTCTGACACTGCACCGGGGTTTATTCCTCAGTAACATCACCGAACCCCCACTCTGCCCCGGGGCTTATTCCTCAGTAACACCGATCCCTCACTCTGCACCGGGGTTTATTCCTCAGTAACATCACCGATACCTTACTCTGCGCCGTGGTTTATTCCTCAGTAACATCACCGATCCCTCACACTGCCCCGGGGTTTATTCCTCAGTAACACCGATCCCTCACTCTGCCCCGGGGTTTATTCCTCAGTAACACCGATCCCTCACTCTGCCCCGGGGTTTATTCCTCAGTAACATCACCGATCCCTCACTCTGCCCCAGGGTTTATTCCTCAGTAACACCGATCCCTCACTCTGCCCCGGGGTTTATTCCTCAGTAACATCACCGATCCCTCACTCTGCCCCGGGGTTTATTCCTCAGTAACACCGCTTCCTCACTCTGCCCCGGTGTTTATTCCTCAGTAACATCACCGATCCCACACACTGCCCCGTGGTTTATTCCTCAGTAACATTACCGATCACTCACTCTGCCCCAGGGTTTATTCCGCAGTAACACCGATCGCTCACTCTGCCCCGGGGTTTATTCCTCAGTAACATCACCGATCCCTCACTCTGCCCCGGGGTTTATTCCTCAGTAACATCAGCGATCCCTCACTCTGACCCGGGGTTTATTACTCAGTAACACAGATCCTTTACTCTGCCCCGGGGTTTATTCCTCAGTAACGTCACCGATCCCTCACTCTGCCCCGGGGTTTATTCCTCAGTCACATCAGCGATCCCTCACTCTGCCCCGGGGTTTATTCATCAGTAACACCGATCCATCACTCTGCCCCGGGATTTATTCCTCACTAACACCGATCCCTCACTCTGCAACGTCGTTTAATCCTCAGTAACATCACCGATCCCTCACTCTGCCCCGGGGTATATTCCTCAGTAACACCGATCCCTCACTCTGCCCCAGGGTTTATTCCGCAGTAACACCGATCCTTCCCTCTGCCCCGAGGTTTATTCCTCAGTAACACCGCTTCCTCACTCTGCCCCGGTGTTTATTCCTCAGTAACATCACCGATCCCACACACTGCCCCGTGGTTTATTCCTCAGTAACATCACCGATCACTCACTCTGCCCCAGGGTTTATTCCTCAGTAACACCGATCGCTCACTCTGCCCCGGGGTTTATTCCTCAGTAACATCACCGATCCCTCACTCTGCCCCGGGGTTTATTCCTCAGTAACATCAGCGATCCCTCACTCTGACCTGGGGTTTATTACTCAGTAACACAGATCCTTTATTCTGCCCCAGGGTTTATTCCTCAGTAACATCACCGATCCCTCACTCTGCCCCGGGGTTTATTCCTCAGTAACACCAATCTCTCACACTGCCCCGGGGTTTATTCCTCAGTAACATCACCGAATCCCCACTCTGCCCCGGGGTTTATTCCTCAGTAACACCGATCCCACACTCTGCCCCGGGATTTATTCCTCAGTAACACCGATCCCTCACTCTGCCCCGGGGTTTATTCCTCAGTAACATCACCGATCCCTCACTCTGCCCCAGGGTTTATTCCTCAGTAACATCACCGATCCCACACAGTGCCCCGGGGTTTATTCCTCAGTAACATCACCGATCCCTCACTCCTCCCCAGGATTTATTCCTCAGTAACACCGATCGCTCACTCTGCCCCGGGGTTTATTCCTCAGTAACGTCACCGATCCCTCACTCTGCCCCGGGGTTTATTCCTCAGTCACATCAGCGATCCCTCACTCTGCCCCGGGGTTTATTCATCAGTAACACCGATCCATCACTCTGCCCCGGGATTTATTCCTCACTAACACCGATCCCTCACTCTGCAACGTCGTTTAATCCTCAGTAACATCACCGATCCCTCACTCTGCCCCGGGGTATATTCCTCAGTAACACCGATCCCTCACTCTGCCCCAGGGTTTATTCCGCAGTAACACCGATCCCTCCCTCTGCCCCGAGGTTTATTCCTCAGTAACATCACGGATCACTCACTCTGCCCCGGGATTTATTCCTCAGTAACACCGATTCCTCACTCTGCCCTGGGGTTTATTCCTCAGTAACATCACCGATCCCTCACTCTGCCCCGGGGTTTATTCCTCAGTAACATCACCGATCCCTCACTCTGCCCAGGGGTTTATTCCTCAGTAACATTACCGATCCCTCACTCTGCCCTGGGGTATATTCCTCAGTAACATTACCGATCCCTCAGTCTACCAAGGGGTTTATTCCTCAGTTAGACCGATCCCTCAATCTGCCCCGGGGTTTATTCCTCAGTGACATCACCGATCCCTCAATCTGCCCCGGGGTTTATTCCTCAGTAACATCACGGATCACTCACATTGCCCCGGGATTTATTCCTCAGTAACACCGATTCCTCACTCTTGCCCTGGGGTTTATTCCTCAGTAACATCACCGATCCCTCACTCTGCCCCGGGGTTTATTCCTCAGTAACATCACCGATCCCTCACTCTGCCCGGGGTTTATTCCTCAGTAACATTACAGATCCCTCACTCTGCCCCGGGGTTTATTCCTCAGTAACATTACCGATCCCTCACTCTGCCCTGGGGTTTATTCCTCAGTAACATTACCGATCCCTCGGTCTGCCAAGGGGTTTATTCCTCAGTTACACCGATCCCTCACTCTGCCCCGGTGTTTATTCCTCGGTAACATCACCGATCCCT
This sequence comes from Mobula birostris, assembly GCF_030028105.1. NCBI lineage: Eukaryota > Metazoa > Chordata > Chondrichthyes > Myliobatiformes > Myliobatidae > Mobula > Mobula birostris. Next base: position 29,301 of record NW_027274563.1, read on the forward strand.
CACTCTGCCCCGGGGTTTATTCCTCAGTAACATTACCGATCCCTCACTCTGCCCTGGGGTTTATTCCTCAGTAACTTTACCGATCCCTCAGTCTGCCAAGGGGTTTATTCCTCTGTAACACCGATCCCTCACTCTGCCCCAGGGTTTATTCCTCAGTAACATCACCGATCCCTCACTCTGCCCCGGGGTTTATTCCTCAGTAACACCGATCCCTCACTCTGCCCCTGGGTTTATTCCTCAGTAACACAGATCCCTCACTCTGCCCCGGGGTTTATTCCTCAGTAACACCGATCCCTCACTCTGCACCAGGATATATTCCTCAGTAACATCACCTATCTATCACTCTGCCCCGGGGTTTATTCCTCAGTAACATCAGCGATCCCTCAATCTGCCCCAGGGTTTATTCCTCAGTAACATCACCGATCCCTCAATCTGCCCAGGGGTTTATTCCTCAGTAACATTACCGATTCCTCACTCTGCCCTGGCGTTTCTTCCTCAGTAACATTACCGATCCCTCGGTCTGCCAAGGGTTTTATTCCTCAGTAACACCGATCCCTCACTCTGCCCTGGGGTTTATTCCTCAGTAACATCACCGATCCCTCACTCTGCCCCGGGGTATATTCCTCAGTAACACCGATCCCTCACTCTGCCCCAGGGTTTATTCCGCAGTAACACCGATCCCTCCCTCTGCCCCGAGGTTTATTCCTCAGTAACATCACGGATCACTCACTCTGCCCCGGGATTTATTCCTCAGTAGCACCGATTCCTCACTCTGCCCTGGGGTTTATTCCTCAGTAACATCACCGATCCCTCACTCTGCCCCGGGGTTTATTCCTCAGTAACATCACCGATCCCTCACTCTGCCCAGGGGTTTATTCCTCAGTAACATTACCGATCCCTCACTCTGCCCTGGGGTATATTCCTCAGTAACATTACCGATCCCTCAGTCTACCAAGGGGTTTATTCCTCAGTTAGACCGATCCCTCAATCTGCCCCGGGGTTTATTCCTCAGTGACATCACCGATCCCTCAATCTGCCCCGGGGTTTATTCTTCAGTAACATCATGGATCACTCACATTGCCCCGGGATTTATTCCTCAGTAACACCGATTCCTCACTCTTGCCCTGGGGTTTATTCCTCAGTAACATCACCGATCCCTCACTCTGCCCCGGGGTTTATTCCTCAGTAACATCACCGATCCCTCACTCTGCCCGGGGTTTTTTCCTCAGTAACATTACAGATCCCTCACTCTGCCCCGGGGTTTATTCCTCAGTAACATTACCGATCCCTCACTCTGCCCTGGGGTTTATTCCTCAGTAACATTACCGATCCCTCGGTCTGCCAAGGGGTTTATTCCTCAGTTACACCGATCCCTCACTCTGCCCCGGTGTTTATTCCTCGGTAACATCACCGATCCCTCACTCTGCCCCGGGGTTTATTCCTCAGTAACATTACCGATCCCTCACTCTGCCCTGGGGTTTATTCCTCAGTAACTTTACCGATCCCTCAGTCTGCCAAGGGGTTTATTCCTCAGTAACACCGATCCCTCACTCTGCCCCGGGGTTTATTCCTCAGTAACATCACCGATCCCTCACTCTGCCCCGGGGTTTATTCCTCAGTAACACCGATCCCTCACTCTGCCCCTGGGTTTATTCCTCAGTAACACAGATCCCTCACTCTGCCCCGGGGTTTATTCCTCAGTAACACCGATCCCTCACTCTGCACCAGGATATATTCCTCAGTAACATCACCGATCCCTCAATCTTCCCAGGGGTTTATTCCTCAGTAACACCGATCCCTCACTCTGCCCCTGGGTTTATTCCTCAGTAACACAGATCCCTCACTCTGCCCCGGGGTTTATTCCTCAGTAACACCGATCCCTCACTCTGCACCAGGATATATTCCTCAGTAACATCACCTATCTATCACTCTGCCCCGGGGTTTATTCCTCAGTAACATCAGCGATCCCTCAATCTGCCCCAGGGTTTATTCCTCAGTATCATCACCGATCCCTCAATCTGCCCAGGGGTTTATTCCTCAGTAACATTACCGATTCCTCACTCTGCCCTGGCGTTTCTTCCTCAGTAACATTACCGATCCCTCGGTCTGCCAAGGGTTTTATTCCTCAGTAACACCGATCCCTCACTCTGCCCTGGGGTTTATTCCTCAGTAACATCACCGATCCCTCACTCTGCCCCGGGGTATATTCCTCAGTAACACCGATCCCTCACTCTGCCCCAGGGTTTATTCCGCAGTAACACCGATCCCTCCCTCTGCCCCGAGGTTTATTCCTCAGTAACATCACGGATCACTCACTCTGCCCCGGGATTTATTCCTCAGTAACACCGATTCCTCACTCTGCCCTGGGGTTTATTCCTCAGTAACATCACCGATCCCTCACTCTGCCCCGGGGTTTATTCCTCAGTAACATCACCGATCCCTCACTCTGCCCAGGGGTTTATTCCTCAGTAACATTACCGATCCCTCACTCTGGCCTGGGGTATATTCCTCAGTAACATTACCGATCCCTCAGTCTACCAAGGGGTTTATTCCTCAGTTAGACCGATCCCTCAATCTGCCCCGGGGTTTATTCCTCAGTGACATCACCGATCCCTCAATTTGCCCCGGGGTTTATTCCTCAGTAACATCATGGATCACTCACATTGCCCCGGGATTTATTCCTCAGTAACACCGATTCCTCACTCTTGCCCTGGGGTTTATTCCTCAGTAACATCACCGATCCCTCACTCTGCCCCGGGGTTTATTCCTCAGTAACATCACCGATCCCTCACTCTGCCCGGGGTTTTTTCCTCAGTAACATTACCGATCCCTCACTCTGCCCTGGGGTTTATTCCTCAGTAACATTACCGATCCCTCGGTCTGCCAAGGGGTTTATTCCTCAGTTACACCGATCCCTCACTCTGCCCCGGGGTTTATTCCTCAGTAACATTACCGATCCCTCACTCTGCCCTGGGGTTTATTCCTCAGTAACTTTACCGATCCCTCAGTCTGCCAAGGGGTTTATTCCTCAGTAACACCGATCCCTCACTCTGCCCCGGGGTTTATTCCTCAGTAACATCATCGATCCCTCACTCTGCCCCGGGGTTTATTCCTCAGTAACACCGATCCCTCACTCTGCCCCTGGGTTTATTCCTCAGTAACACAGATCCCTCACTCTGCCCCGGGGTTTATTCCTCAGTAACACCGATCCCTCACTCTGCACCAGGATATATTCCTCAGTAACATCACCGATCCCTCAATCTTCCCAGGGGTTTATTCCTCAGTAACATTACCGATTCCTCACTCTGCCCTGGCGTTTCTTCCTCAGTAACATTACCGATCCCTCGGTCTGCCAAGGGTTTTATTCCTCAGTTACACCGATCCCTCACTCTACCCCGGGGTTTATTCCTCAGTAACATCACCGATCCATCACTGTGCCCTAGGGTTTATTCCTCAGTAACATCACCGATCCCTCACTCTGCCCAGGGGTTTATTCCTCAGTAACATTACCGATCCCTCACTCTGCCCTGGGGTTTATTCCTCAGTAACATTACCGATCCCTCGGTCTGCCAAGGGGTTTATTCCTCATTACACCGATCCCTCACTCTACCCCGGGGTTTATTCCTCAGTAACACCGATCCCTCACTCTGCACCGGGATATATTCCTCAGTAACATCACCGATCCCTCACTCTGCCCCGGGGTTTATTCCTCAGTAACACCGCTTCCTCACTCTGCCCCGGTGTTTATTCCTCAGTAAAATCACCGATCCCTCACTCTGACCCGGGGTTTATTCCTCAGTAACATCACCGATCCCTCACTCTGCCCAGGGGTTTATTCCTCAGTAACATTACCGATTCCTCACTCTGCCCTGGGGTTTATTCCTCAGTAACATTATCGATCCCTCAGTCTGCCAAGGGGTTTATTCCTCAGTTACACCGATCCCTCACTCTGCCCCGGGGTTTAATCCTCAGTAACATCACCGATCCCTCTCTCTGCCCCGGGGTTTATTCCTCAGTAACATCAGCGATCCCTCACTCTGACCCGGGGTTTATTCCTCAGTAACACAGATCCTTCACTCTGCCCCAGGGTTTATTTCTCAGTAACATCACCGAACCCTCACTCTGCCCAGGGGTTTATTCCTCAGTAACACCAATCTCTGACACTGCACCGGGGTTTATTCCTCAGTAACATCACCGAACCCCCACTCTGCCCCGGGGCTTATTCCTCAGTAACACCGATCCCTCACTCTGCACCGGGGTTTATTCCTCAGTAACATCACCGATACCTTACTCTGCGCCGTGGTTTATTCCTCAGTAACATCACCGATCCCTCACACTGCCCCGGGGTTTATTCCTCAGTAACACCGATCCCTCACTCTGCCCCGGGGTTTATTCCTCAGTAACACCGATCCCTCACTCTGCCCCGGGGTTTATTCCTCAGTAACATCACCGATCCCTCACTCTGCCCCAGGGTTTATTCCTCAGTAACACCGATCCCTCACTCTGCCCCGGGGTTTATTCCTCAGTAACATCACCGATCCCTCACTCTGCCCCGGGGTTTATTCCTCAGTAACACCGCTTCCTCACTGTGCCCCGGTGTTTATTCCTCAGTAACATCACCGATCCCACACACTGCCCCGTGGTTTATTCCTCAGTAACATTACCGATCACTCACTCTGCCCCAGGGTTTATTCCGCAGTAACACCGATCGCTCACTCTGCCCCGGGGTTTATTCCTCAGTAACATCACCGATCCCTCACTCTGCCCCGGGGTTTATTCCTCAGTAACATCAGCGATCCCTCACTCTGACCCGGGGTTTATTACTCAGTAACACAGATCCTTTACTCTGCCCCAGGGTTTATTCCTCAGTAACATCACCGATCCCTCACTCTGCCCCGGGGTTTATTCCTCAGTAACACCAATCTCTCACACTGCCCCGGGGTTTATTCCTCAGTAACATCAGCGAATCCCCACTCTGCCCCGGGGTTTATTCCTCAGTAACACCGATCCCTCACTCTGCACCGGGATTTATTCCTCATTAACATCACCTATCCATCACACTGCCCCGGGGTTTATTCCTCAGTAACATCACCGATCCCTCACTCTGCCCCGGGGTTTATTCCTCAGTAACATCACCGATCCCTCACTCTGCCCAGGGGTTTATTCCTCAGTAACATCAGCGATCCCTCACTCTGACCTGGGGTTTATTACTCAGTAACACAGATCCTTTATTCTGCCCCAGGGTTTATTCCTCAGTAACATCACCGATCCCTCACTCTGCCCCGGGGTTTATTCCTCAGTAACACCAATCTCTCACACTGCCCCGGGGTTTATTCCTCAGTAACATCACCGAATCCCCACTCTGCCCCGGGGTTTATTCCTCAGTAACACCGATCCCACACTCTGCCCCGGGATTTATTCCTCAGTAACACCGATCCCTCACTCTGCCCCGGGGTTTATTCCTCAGTAACATCACCGATCCCTCACTCTGCCCCAGGGTTTATTCCTCAGTAACATCACCGATCCCACACAGTGCCCCGGGGTTTATTCCTCAGTAACATCACCGATCCCTCACTCCTCCCCAGGATTTATTCCTCAGTAACACCGATCGCTCACTCTGCCCCGGGGTTTATTCCTCAGTAACGTCACCGATCCCTCACTCTGCCCCGGGGTTTATTCCTCAGTCACATCAGCGATCCCTCACTCTGCCCCGGGGTTTATTCATCAGTAACACCGATCCATCACTCTGCCCCGGGATTTATTCCTCACTAACACCGATCCCTCACTCTGCAACGTCGTTTAATCCTCAGTAACATCACCGATCCCTCACTCTGCCCCGGGGTATATTCCTCAGTAACACCGATCCCTCACTCTGCCCCAGGGTTTATTCCGCAGTAACACCGATCCCTCCCTCTGCCCCGAGGTTTATTCCTCAGTAACATCACGGATCACTCACTCTGCCCCGGGATTTATTCCTCAGTAACACCGATTCCTCACTCTGCCCTGGGGTTTATTCCTCAGTAACATCACCGATCCCTCACTCTGCCCCGGGGTTTATTCCTCAGTAACATCACCGATCCCTCACTCTGCCCAGGGGTTTATTCCTCAGTAACATTACCGATCCCTCACTCTGCCCTGGGGTATATTCCTCAGTAACATTACCGATCCCTCAGTCTACCAAGGGGTTTATTCCTCAGTTAGACCGATCACTCAATCTGCCCCGGGGTTTATTCCTCAGTGACATCACCGATCCCTCAATCTGCCCCGGGGTTTATTCCTCAGTAACATCACGGATCACTCACATTGCCCCGGGATTTATTCCTCAGTAACACCGATTCCTCACTCTTGCCCTGGGGTTTATTCCTCAGTAACATCACCGATCCCTCACTCTGCCCCGGGGTTTATTCCTCAGTAACATCACCGATCCCTCACTCTGCCCGGGGTTTATTCCTCAGTAACATTACAGATCCCTCACTCTGCCCCGGGGTTTATTCCTCAGTAACATTACCGATCCCTCACTCTGCCCTGGGGTTTATTCCTCAGTAACATTACCGATCCCTCGGTCTGCCAAGGGGTTTATTCCTCAGTTACACCGATCCCTCACTCTGCCCCGGTGTTTATTCCTCGGTAACATCACCGATCCCTCACTCTGCCCCGGGGTTTATTCCTCAGTAACATTACCGATCCCTCACTCTGCCCTGGGGTTTATTCCTCAGTAACTTTACCGATCCCTCAGTCTGCCAAGGGGTTTATTCCTCTGTAACACCGATCCCTCACTCTGCCCCAGGGTTTATTCCTCAGTAACATCACCGATCCCTCACTCTGCCCCGGGGTTTATTCCTCAGTAACACCGATCCCTCACTCTGCCCCTGGGTTTATTCCTCAGTAACACAGATCCCTCACTCTGCCCCGGGGTTTATTCCTCAGTAACACCGATCCCTCACTCTGCACCAGGATATATTCCTCAGTAACATCACCTATCTATCACTCTGCCCCGGGGTTTATTCCTCAGTAACATCAGCGATCCCTCAATCTGCCCCAGGGTTTATTCCTCAGTAACATCACCGATCCCTCAATCTGCCCAGGGGTTTATTCCTCAGTAACATTACCGATTCCTCACTCTGCCCTGGCGTTTCTTCCTCAGTAACATTACCGATCCCTCGGTCTGCCAAGGGTTTTATTCCTCAGTAACACCGATCCCTCACTCTGCCCTGGGGTTTATTCCTCAGTAACATCACCGATCCCTCACTCTGCCCCGGGGTATATTCCTCAGTAACACCGATCCCTCACTCTGCCCCAGGGTTTATTCCGCAGTAACACCGATCCCTCCCTCTGCCCCGAGGTTTATTCCTCAGTAACATCACGGATCACTCACTCTGCCCCGGGATTTATTCCTCAGTAGCACCGATTCCTCACTCTGCCCTGGGGTTTATTCCTCAGTAACATCACCGATCCCTCACTCTGCCCCGGGGTTTATTCCTCAGTAACATCACCGATCCCTCACTCTGCCCAGGGGTTTATTCCTCAGTAACATTACCGATCCCTCACTCTGCCCTGGGGTATATTCCTCAGTAACATTACCGATCCCTCAGTCTACCAAGGGGTTTATTCCTCAGTTAGACCGATCCCTCAATCTGCCCCGGGGTTTATTCCTCAGTGACATCACCGATCCCTCAATCTGCCCCGGGGTTTATTCTTCAGTAACATCATGGATCACTCACATTGCCCCGGGATTTATTCCTCAGTAACACCGATTCCTCACTCTTGCCCTGGGGTTTATTCCTCAGTAACATCACCGATCCCTCACTCTGCCCCGGGGTTTATTCCTCAGTAACATCACCGATCCCTCACTCTGCCCGGGGTTTTTTCCTCAGTAACATTACAGATCCCTCACTCTGCCCCGGGGTTTATTCCTCAGTAACATTACCGATCCCTCACTCTGCCCTGGGGTTTATTCCTCAGTAACATTACCGATCCCTCGGTCTGCCAAGGGGTTTATTCCTCAGTTACACCGATCCCTCACTCTGCCCCGGTGTTTATTCCTCGGTAACATCACCGATCCCTCACTCTGCCCCGGGGTTTATTCCTCAGTAACATTACCGATCCCTCACTCTGCCCTGGGGTTTATTCCTCAGTAACTTTACCGATCCCTCAGTCTGCCAAGGGGTTTATTCCTCAGTAACACCGATCCCTCACTCTGCCCCGGGGTTTATTCCTCAGTAACATCACCGATCCCTCACTCTGCCCCGGGGTTTATTCCTCAGTAACACCGATCCCTCACTCTGCCCCTGGGTTTATTCCTCAGTAACACAGATCCCTCACTCTGCCCCGGGGTTTATTCCTCAGTAACACCGATCCCTCACTCTGCACCAGGATATATTCCTCAGTAACATCACCGATCCCTCAATCTTCCCAGGGGTTTATTCCTCAGTAACACCGATCCCTCACTCTGCCCCTGGGTTTATTCCTCAGTAACACAGATCCCTCACTCTGCCCCGGGGTTTATTCCTCAGTAACACCGATCCCTCACTCTGCACCAGGATATATTCCTCAGTAACATCACCTATCTATCACTCTGCCCCGGGGTTTATTCCTCAGTAACATCAGCGATCCCTCAATCTGCCCCAGGGTTTATTCCTCAGTATCATCACCGATCCCTCAATCTGCCCAGGGGTTTATTCCTCAGTAACATTACCGATTCCTCACTCTGCCCTGGCGTTTCTTCCTCAGTAACATTACCGATCCCTCGGTCTGCCAAGGGTTTTATTCCTCAGTAACACCGATCCCTCACTCTGCCCTGGGGTTTATTCCTCAGTAACATCACCGATCCCTCACTCTGCCCCGGGGTATATTCCTCAGTAACACCGATCCCTCACTCTGCCCCAGGGTTTATTCCGCAGTAACACCGATCCCTCCCTCTGCCCCGAGGTTTATTCCTCAGTAACATCACGGATCACTCACTCTGCCCCGGGATTTATTCCTCAGTAACACCGATTCCTCACTCTGCCCTGGGGTTTATTCCTCAGTAACATCACCGATCCCTCACTCTGCCCCGGGGTTTATTCCTCAGTAACATCACCGATCCCTCACTCTGCCCAGGGGTTTATTCCTCAGTAACATTACCGATCCCTCACTCTGGCCTGGGGTATATTCCTCAGTAACATTACCGATCCCTCAGTCTACCAAGGGGTTTATTCCTCAGTTAGACCGATCCCTCAATCTGCCCCGGGGTTTATTCCTCAGTGACATCACCGATCCCTCAATTTGCCCCGGGGTTTATTCCTCAGTAACATCATGGATCACTCACATTGCCCCGGGATTTATTCCTCAGTAACACCGATTCCTCACTCTTGCCCTGGGGTTTATTCCTCAGTAACATCACCGATCCCTCACTCTGCCCCGGGGTTTATTCCTCAGTAACATCACCGATCCCTCACTCTGCCCGGGGTTTTTTCCTCAGTAACATTACCGATCCCTCACTCTGCCCTGGGGTTTATTCCTCAGTAACATTACCGATCCCTCGGTCTGCCAAGGGGTTTATTCCTCAGTTACACCGATCCCTCACTCTGCCCCGGGGTTTATTCCTCAGTAACATTACCGATCCCTCACTCTGCCCTGGGGTTTATTCCTCAGTAACTTTACCGATCCCTCAGTCTGCCAAGGGGTTTATTCCTCAGTAACACCGATCCCTCACTCTGCCCCGGGGTTTATTCCTCAGTAACATCATCGATCCCTCACTCTGCCCCGGGGTTTATTCCTCAGTAACACCGATCCCTCACTCTGCCCCTGGGTTTATTCCTCAGTAACACAGATCCCTCACTCTGCCCCGGGGTTTATTCCTCAGTAACACCGATCCCTCACTCTGCACCAGGATATATTCCTCAGTAACATCACCGATCCCTCAATCTTCCCAGGGGTTTATTCCTCAGTAACACCGATCCCTCACTCTGCCCCTGGGTTTATTCCTCAGTAACACAGATCCCTCACTCTGCCCCGGGGTTTATTCCTCAGTAACACCGATCCCTCACTCTGCACCAGGATATATTCCTCAGTAACATCACCTATCTATCACTCTGCCCCGGGGTTTATTCCTCAGTAACATCAGCGATCCCTCAATCTGCCCCAGGGTTTATTCCTCAGTATCATCACCGATCCCTCAATCTGCCCAGGGGTTTATTCCTCAGTAACATTACCGATTCCTCACTCTGCCCTGGCGTTTCTTCCTCAGTAACATTACCGATCCCTCGGTCTGCCAAGGGTTTTATTCCTCAGTAACACCGATCCCTCACTCTGCCCTGGGGTTTATTCCTCAGTAACATCACCGATCCCTCACTCTGCCCCGGGGTATATTCCTCAGTAACACCGATCCCTCACTCTGCCCCAGGGTTTATTCCGCAGTAACACCGATCCCTCCCTCTGCCCCGAGGTTTATTCCTCAGTAACATCACGGATCACTCACTCTGCCCCGGGATTTATTCCTCAGTAACACCGATTCCTCACTCTGCCCTGGGGTTTATTCCTCAGTAACATCACCGATCCCTCACTCTGCCCCGGGGTTTATTCCTCAGTAACATCACCGATCCCTCACTCTGCCCAGGGGTTTATTCCTCAGTAACATTACCGATCCCTCACTCTGGCCTGGGGTATATTCCTCAGTAACATTACCGATCCCTCAGTCTACCAAGGGGTTTATTCCTCAGTTAGACCGATCCCTCAATCTGCCCCGGGGTTTATTCCTCAGTGACATCACCGATCCCTCAATTTGCCCCGGGGTTTATTCCTCAGTAACATCATGGATCACTCACATTGCCCCGGGATTTATTCCTCAGTAACACCGATTCCTCACTCTTGCCCTGGGGTTTATTCCTCAGTAACATCACCGATCCCTCACTCTGCCCCGGGGTTTATTCCTCAGTAACATCACCGATCCCTCACTCTGCCCGGGGTTTTTTCCTCAGTAACATTACCGATCCCTCACTCTGCCCTGGGGTTTATTCCTCAGTAACATTACCGATCCCTCGGTCTGCCAAGGGGTTTATTCCTCAGTTACACCGATCCCTCACTCTGCCCCGGGGTTTATTCCTCAGTAACATTACCGATCCCTCACTCTGCCCTGGGGTTTATTCCTCAGTAACTTTACCGATCCCTCAGTCTGCCAAGGGGTTTATTCCTCAGTAACACCGATCCCTCACTCTGCCCCGGGGTTTATTCCTCAGTAACATCATCGATCCCTCACTCTGCCCCGGGGTTTATTCCTCAGTAACACCGATCCCTCACTCTGCCCCTGGGTTTATTCCTCAGTAACACAGATCCCTCACTCTGCCCCGGGGTTTATTCCTCAGTAACACCGATCCCTCACTCTGCACCAGGATATATTCCTCAGTAACATCACCGATCCCTCAATCTTCCCAGGGGTTTATTCCTCAGTAACATTACCGATTCCTCACTCTGCCCTGGCGTTTCTTCCTCAGTAACATTACCGATCCCTCGGTCTGCCAAGGGTTTTATTCCTCAGTTACACCGATCCCTCACTCTACCCCGGGGTTTATTCCTCAGTAACATCACCGATCCATCACTGTGCCCTAGGGTTTATTCCTCAGTAACATCACCGATCCCTCACTCTGCCCAGGGGTTTATTCCTCAGTAACATTACCGATCCCTCACTCTGCCCTGGGGTTTATTCCTCAGTAACATTACCGATCCCTCGGTCTGCCAAGGGGTTTATTCCTCATTACACCGATCCCTCACTCTACCCCGGGGTTTATTCCTCAGTAACACCGATCCCTCACTCTGCACCGGGATATATTCCTCAGTAACATCACCGATCCCTCACTCTGCCCCGGGGTTTATTCCTCAGTAACACCGCTTCCTCACTCTGCCCCGGTGTTTATTCCTCAGTAAAATCACCGATCCCTCACTCTGACCCGGGGTTTATTCCTCAGTAACATCACCGATCCCTCACTCTGCCCAGGGGTTTATTCCTCAGTAACATTACCGATTCCTCACTCTGCCCTGGGGTTTATTCCTCAGTAACATTATCGATCCCTCAGTCTGCCAAGGGGTTTATTCCTCAGTTACACCGATCCCTCACTCTGCCCCGGGGTTTAATCCTCAGTAACATCACCGATCCCTCTCTCTGCCCCGGGGTTTATTCCTCAGTAACATCAGCGATCCCTCACTCTGACCCGGGGTTTATTCCTCAGTAACACAGATCCTTCACTCTGCCCCAGGGTTTATTTCTCAGTAACATCACCGAACCCTCACTCTGCCCAGGGGTTTATTCCTCAGTAACACCAATCTCTGACACTGCACCGGGGTTTATTCCTCAGTAACATCACCGAACCCCCACTCTGCCCCGGGGCTTATTCCTCAGTAACACCGATCCCTCACTCTGCACCGGGGTTTATTCCTCAGTAACATCACCGATACCTTACTCTGCGCCGTGGTTTATTCCTCAGTAACATCACCGATCCCTCACACTGCCCCGGGGTTTATTCCTCAGTAACACCGATCCCTCACTCTGCCCCGGGGTTTATTCCTCAGTAACACCGATCCCTCACTCTGCCCCGGGGTTTATTCCTCAGTAACATCACCGATCCCTCACTCTGCCCCAGGGTTTATTCCTCAGTAACACCGATCCCTCACTCTGCCCCGGGGTTTATTCCTCAGTAACATCACCGATCCCTCACTCTGCCCCGGGGTTTATTCCTCAGTAACACCGCTTCCTCACTGTGCCCCGGTGTTTATTCCTCAGTAACATCACCGATCCCACACACTGCCCCGTGGTTTATTCCTCAGTAACATTACCGATCACTCACTCTGCCCCAGGGTTTATTCCGCAGTAACACCGATCGCTCACTCTGCCCCGGGGTTTATTCCTCAGTAACATCACCGATCCCTCACTCTGCCCCGGGGTTTATTCCTCAGTAACATCAGCGATCCCTCACTCTGACCCGGGGTTTATTACTCAGTAACACAGATCCTTTACTCTGCCCCAGGGTTTATTCCTCAGTAACATCACCGATCCCTCACTCTGCCCCGGGGTTTATTCCTCAGTAACACCAATCTCTCACACTGCCCCGGGGTTTATTCCTCAGTAACATCACCGAATCCCCACTCTGCCCCGGGGTTTATTCCTCAGTAACACCGATCCCTCACTCTGCACCGGGATTTATTCCTCATTAACATCACCTATCCATCACACTGCCCCGGGGTTTATTCCTCAGTAACATCACCGATCCCTCACTCTGCCCCGGGGTTTATTCCTCAGTAACATCACCGATCCCTCACTCTGCCCAGGGGTTTATTCCTCAGTAACATTACCGATTCCTCACTCTGCCCTGGGGTTTTTTCCTCAGTAACATTACCGATCCCTCGGTCTGCCAAGGGGTTTATTCCTCAGTTACACCGATCCCTCACTCTACCCCGGGGTTTATTCCTCAGTAACATCACCGATCCCTCACTCTGCCCTAGGGTTTATTCCTCAGTAACATCACCGATCCCTCACTCTGCCCCGGGGTTTATTCCTCAGTAACATCACCGATACCTTACTCTGCCCCGTGGTTTATTCCTCAGTAACACCGATCCCTCAGTCTGCAACGTCGTTTATTCCTCAGTAACATCACCGATCCCTCACACTGCCCCGGGGTTTATTCCTCAGTAACACCGATCCCTCACACTGCCCCAGGGATTATTCCTCAGTAACACCGATCCCTCACTCTGCCCCGGGGTTTATTCCTCAGTAACATCACCGATCCCTCACTCTGCCCCAGGGTTTATTCCTCAGTAACACCGATCCCTCACTCTGCCCCGGGGTCTATTCCTCAGTAACATCACCGATCCCTCACTCTGCCCCGGGGTTTATTCCTCAGTAACATCAGCGATCCCTCACTCTGACCCGTGGTTTATTCCTCAGTAACACACTTCCTTCACTCTGCCCCAGGGTTTATTCCTCAGTAACATCACCGAATCCCCACTCTGCCCCGGGGTTTATTCCTCAGTAACACCGATCCCTCACTCTGCACCGGGATATATTCCTCATTAACATCACCTGTCCATCACTCTGCCCCGGGGTTTATTCCTCAGTAACATCACCGATCCCTCACTCTGCCCCGGGGTTTATTCCTCAGTAACATCACCGATCCCTCACTCTGCCCAGGGGTTTATTCCTCAGTAACATTACCGATTCCTCACTCTGCCCTGGGGTTTCTTCCTAAGTAACATTACCGATCCCTTGGTCTGCCAAGGGGTTTATTCCTCAGTTACACCGATCCCTCACTCTACCCCGGGGTTTATTCCTCAGTAACATCACCGATCCCTCACTCTGCCCCAGGGTTTATTCCTCAGTAACATCACCGATCCCTCACTCTGCCCAGGGGTTTATTCCTCAGTAACATTACCGATCCCTCACTCTGCCCTGGGGTTTATTCCTCAGTAACATTACCGATCCCTCGGTCTGCCAAGGGGTTTATTCCTCATTACAACGATCCCTCACTCTACCCCGGGGTTTATTCCTCAGTAACATCACCGATCCCTCACTCTGCCCCGGGGTTTATTCCTCAGTAACATCAGCGATCCCTCACTCTGACCCGGGGTTTATTCCTCAGTAACACAGATCCTTCACTCTGCCCCAGGGTTTATTCCTCAGTAACATCACCGAACCCTCACTCTGCCCCGGGGTTTATTCCTCAGTAACACCAACCTCTCACACTGCACCGGGGTTTATTCCTCAGTAACATCACCGAACCCCCACTCTGCCCCGGGGTTTATTCCTCAGTAACACCGATCCCTCCCTCTGCACCGGGATATATTCCTCAGTAACATCACCGATCCATCACTCTGCCCCAGGGTTTATTCCTCAGTAACACCGATCCCTCAGTCTGCAACGTCGTTTATTCCTCAGTAACATAACCGATCCCCCACACTGCCCCGGGGTTTATTCCTCAGTAACACCGATCCCTCACTCTGCCCCGTGGTTTATTCCTCAGTAACACCGATCCCTCACTCTGCCCCGGGGTTTATTCCTCAGTAACATCACCGATCCCTCACTCTGCCCCAGGGTTTATTCCTCAGTAACACCGATCCCTCACTCTGCCCCGGAGTATATTCCTCAGTAACATCACCGATCCTTACTCTGCCCCGGGGTTTATTCCTCAGTAAAATCAGCGATCCCTCACTCTGACCCGTGGTTTATTCCTCAGTAACACAGATCCTTCACTCTGCCCCAGGGTTTATTCCTCAGTAACATCACCGATCCCTCACTCTGCCCCGGGGTTTTTTCCTCAGTAACACCGATCCCTCACACTGCCCCGGGGTTTATTCCTCAGTAACATCACCGATTCCCCACTCTGCCCCGGGGTTTATTCCTCAGTAACAGCGATCCCTCACTCTGCACCGGGATTTATTCCTCATTAACATCACCTATCCATCACTCTGCCCCGGGGTTTATTCCTCAGTAACATCACCGATCCCTCACTCTGCCCCGGGGTTTATTCCTCAGTAACATCACCGATCCCTCACTCTGCCCAGGGGTTTATTCCTCAGTAACATTACCGATTCCTCACTCTCCCCTGGGGTTTCTTCCTCAGTAACATTACCGATCCCTCGGTCTGCCAAGGGGTTTATTCCTCAGTTACACCGATCACTCACTCTACCCCGGGGTTTATTCCTCAGTAACATCACCGATCCCTCACTCTGCCCCAGGGTTTATTCCTCAGTAACATCACCGATCCCTCACTCTGCCCAGGGGTTTATTCCTCAGTAACATTACCGATCCCTCACTCTGCCCTGGGGTTTATTCCTCAGTAACATTACCGATCCCTCGGTCTGCCAAGGGGTTTATTCCTCATTACACCGATCCCTCACTCTACCCCGGGGTTTATTCCTCAGTAATATCACCGATCCCTCACTCTGCCCCGGGGTTTATTCCTCAGTAACATCAGCGATCCCTCACTCTGACCCGGGGTTTATTCCTCAGTAACACAGATCCTTCACTCTGCCCCAGGGTTTATTCCTCAGTAACATCACCGAACCCTCACTCTGCCCCGGGGTTTATTCCTCAGTAACACCAATCTCTCACACTGCACCGGGGTTTATTCCTCAGTAACATCACCGAACCCCCACTCTGCCCCGGGGTTTATTCCTCAGTAACACCGATCCCTCACTCTGAACCGGGATATATTCCTCAGTAACATCACCGATCCATCACTCTGCCCCAGGGTTTATTCCTCAGTAACACCGATCCCTCACTCTGCCCCGGGGTTTATTCCTCAGTAACATGACCGATACCTTACTCTGCCCCGTGGTTTATTCCTCAGTAACACCGATCCCTCAGTCTCTCACACTGCACCGGGGTTTATTCCTCAGTAACATCACCGAACCCCCACTCTGCTCCGGGGTTTATTCCACAGTAACACCGATCCCTCACTCTGAACCGGGATATATTCCTCAGTAACATCACCTATCCATCACTCTGCCCCAGGGTTTATTCCTGAGTAACACCGATCCCTCACTCTGCCCCGGGGTTTATTCCTCAGTAACATGACCGATACCTTACTCTGCCCCGTGGTTTATACCTCAGTAACACCGATCCCTCAGTCTGCAACGTCGTTTATTCCTCAGTAACATCACCGATCCCTCACACTGCGCCGGGGTTTATTCCTCAGTAACACCGATCCCTCACTCTGCCCCGGGGTTTATTCCTCAGTAACACCGATCCCTCACTCTGCCCCGGGGTTTATTCCTCAGTAACATCACCGATCCCTCACTCTGCCCCAGGGTTTATTCCTCAGTAACACCGATC
Source organism: Mobula birostris (assembly GCF_030028105.1). Taxonomy (NCBI): domain Eukaryota; kingdom Metazoa; phylum Chordata; class Chondrichthyes; order Myliobatiformes; family Myliobatidae; genus Mobula; species Mobula birostris. The sequence goes on from NW_027274563.1 coordinate 46,102, forward strand.
CCTCACTCTGCCCCGGGGTTTATTCCTCAGTAACATCACCGATCCCTCACTCTGCCCCGGGGTTTATTCCTCAGTAACATCAGCGATCCCTCACTCTGACCCGTGGTTTATTCCTCAGTAACACAGATCCTTCACTCTGCCCCAGGGTTTATTCCTCAGTAACATCTCCGATCCCACACACTGCCCCGGGATATATTCCTCAGTAACATCACCGATCCCTCACTCTGCCCCGGGGTTTATTCCTCAGTAACACCGCTTCCTCACTCTGCCCCGGTGTTTATTCCTCAGTAAAATCACCGATCCCTCACTCTGCCCCGGGGTTTATTCCTCAGTAACATCACCGATCCCTCACTGTGCCCAGGGGTTTATTCCTCAGTAACGTTACCGATTCCTCACTCTGCCCTGGGGTTTATTCCTCAGTAACATTACCGATCCCTCAGTCTGCCAAGGGGTTTATTCCTCAGTTACACCGATCCCTCACTCTGCCCCGGGGTTTATTCCTCAGTAACATCACCGATCCCTCACTCTGCCCCGGGGTTTATTCCTCAGTAACATCAGCGATCCCTCACTCTGACCCGGGGTTTATTCCTCAGTAACACAGATCATTTACTCTGCCCCAGGTTTTATTGCTCAGTAACATCACCGATCCCTCACTCTGCCCCGGGGTTTATTCCTCAGTAACACCAATCTCTCACACTGCCCCGGGGTTTATTCATCAGTAACATCACCGAATCCCCACTCTGCCCCGGGGTTTATTCCTCAGTAACACCGATCCCTCACTCTGCACCGGGATTTATTCCCCATTAACATCACCTATCCATCACTCTGCCCCGGGGTTTATTCCTCAGTAACATCACCGATCCCTCACTCTGCCCCGGGGTTTATTCCTCAGTAACATCACCGATCCCTCACTCTGCCCAGGGGTTTATTCCTCAGTAACATTACCGATTCCTCACTCTGCCCTGGGGTTTCTTCCTCAGTAACATTACCGATCCCTCGGTCTGCCAAGGGGTTTATTCCTCAGTTACACCGATCCCTCACTCTACCCCGGGGTTTATTCCTCAGTAACATCACCGATCCCTCACTCTGCCCCAGGGTTTATTCCTCAGTAACACCGATCCCTCACTCTGCCCCGGGGTTTATTCCTCAGTAGCACCGATCCCTCACTCTGCCCCGGGGTTTATTCCTCAGTAACATCACCGATCCCACACAGTGCCCCGGGGTTTATTCCTCAGTAACATCACCGATCCCTCACTCCTCCCCAGGATTTATTCCTCAGTAACACCGATCCCTCACTCTGCCCCGGGGTTTATTCCTCAGTAACATCACCGATCCCTCACTCTGCCCCAGGGTTTATTCCTCAGTAACACCGATCCCTCACTCTGCCCCGGGGTTTATTCCTCAGTAACATCACCGATCCCTCACTCTGCCCCGGGGTTTATTCCTCAGTAACATCAGCGATCCCTCACTCTGACCCGTGGTTTATTCCTCAGTAACACAGATCCTTCACTCTGCCCCAGGGTTTATTCCTCAGTAACATCTCCGATCCCACACACTGCCCCGGGATATATTCCTCAGTAACATCACCGATCCCTCACTCTGCCCCGGGGTTTATTCCTCAGTAACACCGCTTCCTCACTCTGCCCCGGTGTTTATTCCTCAGTAAAATCACCGATCCCTCACTCTGCCCCGGGGTTTATTCCTCAGTAACATCACCGATCCCTCACTGTGCCCAGGGGTTTATTCCTCAGTAACGTTACCGATTCCTCACTCTGCCCTGGGGTTTATTCCTCAGTAACATTACCGATCCCTCAGTCTGCCAAGGGGTTTATTCCTCAGTTACACCGATCCCTCACTCTGCCCCGGGGTTTATTCCTCAGTAACATCACCGATCCCTCACTCTGCCCCGGGGTTTATTCCTCAGTAACATCAGCGATCCCTCACTCTGACCCGGGGTTTATTCCTCAGTAACACAGATCATTTACTCTGCCCCAGGTTTTATTGCTCAGTAACATCACCGATCCCTCACTCTGCCCCGGGGTTTATTCCTCAGTAACACCAATCTCTCACACTGCCCCGGGGTTTATTCATCAGTAACATCACCGAATCCCCACTCTGCCCCGGGGTTTATTCCTCAGTAACACCGATCCCTCACTCTGCACCGGGATTTATTCCCCATTAACATCACCTATCCATCACTCTGCCCCGGGGTTTATTCCTCAGTAACATCACCGATCCCTCACTCTGCCCCGGGGTTTATTCCTCAGTAACATCACCGATCCCTCACTCTGCCCAGGGGTTTATTCCTCAGTAACATTACCGATTCCTCACTCTGCCCTGGGGTTTCTTCCTCAGTAACATTACCGATCCCTCGGTCTGCCAAGGGGTTTATTCCTCAGTTACACCGATCCCTCACTCTACCCCGGGGTTTATTCCTCAGTAACATCACCGATCCCTCACTCTGCCCCAGGGTTTATTCCTCAGTAACACCGATCCCTCACTCTGCCCCGGGGTTTATTCCTCAGTAGCACCGATCCCTCACTCTGCCCCGGGGTTTATTCCTCAGTAACATCACCGATCCCTCACTCTGCCCCAGGGTTTATTCCTCAGTAACACCGATCCCTCACTCTGCCCCGGGGTTTATTCCTCAGTAACATCACCGATCCCTCACTCTGCCCCGGGGTTTATTCCTCAGTAACATCAGCGATCCCTCACTCTGACCCGTGGTTTATTCCTCAGTAACACAGATCCTTCACTCTGCCCCAGGGTTTATTCCTCAGTAACATCTCCGATCCCACACACTGCCCCGGGATATATTCCTCAGTAACATCACCGATCCCTCACTCTGCCCCGGGGTTTATTCCTCAGTAACACCGCTTCCTCACTCTGCCCCGGTGTTTATTCCTCAGTAAAATCACCGATCCCTCACTCTGCCCCGGGGTTTATTCCTCAGTAACATCACCGATCCCTCACTGTGCCCAGGGGTTTATTCCTCAGTAACGTTACCGATTCCTCACTCTGCCCTGGGGTTTATTCCTCAGTAACATTACCGATCCCTCACTCTGCCCTGGGGTTTATTCCTCAGTAACATTACCGATCCCTCGGTCTGCCAAGGGGTTTATTCCTCAGTTACACCGATCCCTCACTCTGCCCCGGTGTTTATTCCTCGGTAACATCACCGATCCCTCACTCTGCCCCGGGGTTTATTCCTCAGTAACATTACCGATCCCTCACTCTGCCCTGGGGTTTATTCCTCAGTAACTTTACCGATCCCTCAGTCTGCCAAGGGGTTTATTCCTCTGTAACACCGATCCCTCACTCTGCCCCGGGGTTTATTCCTCAGTAACATCACCGATCCCTCACTCTGCCCCGGGGTTTATTCCTCTGTAACACCGATCCCTCACTCTGCCCCTGGGTTTATTCCTCAGTAACACAGATCCCTCACTCTGCCCCGGGGTTTATTCCTCAGTAACACCGATCCCTCACTCTGCACCAGGATATATTCCTCAGTAACATCACCTATCTATCACTCTGCCCCGGGGTTTATTCCTCAGTAACATCAGCGATCCCTCAATCTGCCCCAGGGTTTATTCCTCAGTAACATCACCGATCCCTCAATCTGCCCAGGGGTTTATTCCTCAGTAACATTACCGATTCCTCACTCTGCCCTGGCGTTTCTTCCTCAGTAACATTACCGATCCCTCGGTCTGCCAAGGGTTTTATTCCTCAGTAACACCGATCCCTCACTCTGCCCTGGGGTTTATTCCTCAGTAACATCACCGATCCCTCACTCTGCCCCGGGGTATATTCCTCAGTAACACCGATCCCTCACTCTGCCCCAGGGTTTATTCCGCAGTAACACCGATCCCTCCCTCTGCCCCGAGGTTTATTCCTCAGTAACATCACGGATCACTCACTCTGCCCCGGGATTTATTCCTCAGTAACACCGATTCCTCACTCTGCCCTGGGGTTTATTCCTCAGTAACATCACCGATCCCTCACTCTGCCCCGGGGTTTATTCCTCAGTAACATCACCGATCCCTCACTCTGCCCAGGGGTTTATTCCTCAGTAACATTACCGATCCCTCACTCTGCCCTGGGGTATATTCCTCAGTAACATTTCCGATCCCTCAGTCTACCAAGGGGTTTATTCCTCAGTTAGACCGATCCCTCAATCTGCCCCGGGGTTTATTCCTCAGTGACATCACCGATCCCTCAATCTGCCCCGGGGTTTATTCCTCAGTAACATCATGGATCACTCACATTGCCCCGGGATTTATTCCTCAGTAACACCGATTCCTCACTCTTGCCCTGGGGTTTATTCCTCAGTAACATCACCGATCCCTCACTCTGCCCCGGGGTTTATTCCTCAGTAACATCACCGATCCCTCACTCTGCCCGGGGTTTTTTCCTCAGTAACATTACAGATCCCTCACTCTGCCCCGGGGTTTATTCCTCAGTAACATTACCGATCCCTCACTCTGCCCTGGGGTTTATTCCTCAGTAACATTACCGATCCCTCGGTCTGCCAAGGGGTTTATTCCTCAGTTACACCGATCCCTCACTCTGCCCCGGTGTTTATTCCTCGGTAACATCACCGATCCCTCACTCTGCCCCGGGGTTTATTCCTCAGTAACATTACCGATCCCTCACTCTGCCCTGGGGTTTATTCCTCAGTAACTTTACCGATCCCTCAGTCTGCCAAGGGGTTTATTCCTCAGTAACACCGATCCCTCACTCTGCCCCGGGGTTTATTCCTCAGTAACATCACCGATCCCTCACTCTGCCCCGGGGTTTATTCCTCAGTAACACCGATCCCTCACTCTGCCCCTGGGTTTATTCCTCAGTAACACAGATCCCTCACTCTGCCCCGGGGTTTATTCCTCAGTAACACCGATCCCTCACTCTGCACCAGGATATATTCCTCAGTAACATCACCGATCCCTCAATCTTCCCAGGGGTTTATTCCTCAGTAACACCGATCCCTCACTCTGCCCCTGGGTTTATTCCTCAGTAACACAGATCCCTCACTCTGCCCCGGGGTTTATTCCTCAGTAACACCGATCCCTCACTCTGCACCAGGATATATTCCTCAGTAACATCACCTATCTATCACTCTGCCCCGGGGTTTATTCCTCAGCAACATCAGCGATCCCTCAATCTGCCCCAGGGTTTATTCCTCAGCATCATCACCGATCCCTCAATCTGCCCAGGGGTTTATTCCTCAGTAACATTACCGATTCCTCACTCTGCCCTGGCGTTTCTTCCTCAGTAACATTACCGATCCCTCGGTCTGCCAAGGGTTTTATTCCTCAGTAACACCGATCCCTCACTCTGCCCTGGGGTTTATTCCTCAGTAACATCACCGATCCCTCACTCTGCCCCGGGGTATATTCCTCAGTAACACCGATCCCTCACTCTGCCCCAGGGTTTATTCCGCAGTAACACCGATCCCTCCCTCTGCCCCGAGGTTTATTCCTCAGTAACATCACGGATCACTCACTCTGCCCCGGGATTTATTCCTCAGTAACACCGATTCCTCACTCTGCCCTGGGGTTTATTCCTCAGTAACATCACCGATCCCTCACTCTGCTCCGGGGTTTATTCCTCAGTAACATCACCGATCCCTCACTCTGCCCAGGGGTTTATTCCTCAGTAACATTACCGATCCCTCACTCTGGCCTGGGGTATATTCCTCAGTAACATTACCGATCCCTCAGTCTACCAAGGGGTTTATTCCTCAGTTAGACCGATCCCTCAATCTGCCCCGGGGTTTATTCCTCAGTGACATCACCGATCCCTCAATCTGCCCCGGGGTTTATTCCTCAGTAACATCATGGTTCACTCACATTGCCCCGGGATTTATTCCTCAGTAACACCGATTCCTCACTCTTGCCCTGGGGTTTATTCCTCAGTAACATCACCGATCCCTCACTCTGCCCCTGGGGTTTATTCCTCAGTAACATCACCGATCCCTCACTCTGCCCGGGGTTTTTTCCTCAGTAACATTACAGATCCCTCACTCTGCCCCGGGGTTTATTCCTCAGTAACATTACCGATCCCTCACTCTGCCCTGGGGTTTATTCCTCAGTAACATTACCGATCCCACGATCTGCCAAGGGGTTTATTCCTCAGTTACACCGATCCCTCACTCTGCCCCGGGGTTTATTCCTCAGTAACATTACCGATCCCTCACTCTGCCCTGGGGTTTATTCCTCAGTAACTTTACCGATCCCTCAGTCTGCCAAGGGGTTTATTCCTCAGTAACACCGATCCCTCACTCTGCCCCGGGGTTTATTCCTCAGTAACATCACCGATCCCTCACTCTGCCCCGGGGTTTATTCCTCAGTAACACCGATCCCTCACTCTGCCCCTGGGTTTATTCCTCAGTAACACAGATCCCTCACTCTGCCCCGGTGTTTATTCCTCAGTAACACCGATCCCTCACTCTGCACCAGGATATATTCCTCAGTAACATCACCGATCCCTCAATCTTCCCAGGGGTTTATTCCTCAGTAACATTACCGATTCCTCACTCTGCCCTGGCGTTTCTTCCTCAGTAACATTACCGATCCCTCGGTCTGCCAAGGGTTTTATTCCTCAGTTACACCGATCCCTCACTCTACCCCGGGGTTTATTCCTCAGTAACATCACCGATCCATCACTGTGCCCTAGGGTTTATTCCTCAGTAACATCACCGATCCCTCACTCTGCCCAGGGGTTTATTCCTCAGTAACATTACCGATCCCTCACTCTGCCCTGGGGTTTATTCCTCAGTAACATTACCGATCCCTCGGTCTGCCAAGGGGTTTATTCCTCATTACACCGATCCCTCACTCTACCCCGGGGTTTATTCCTCAGTAACACCGATCCCTCACTCTGCACCGGGATATATTCCTCAGTAACATCACCGATCCGTCACTCTGCCCCGGGGTTTATTCCTCAGTAACACCGCTTCCTCACTCTGCCCCGGTGTTTATTCCTCAGTAAAATCACCGATCCCTCACTCTGACCCGGGGTTTATTCCTCAGTAACATCACCGATCCCTCACTCTGCCCAGGGGTTTATTCCTCAGTAACATTACCGATTCCTCACTCTGCCCTGCGGTTTATTCCTCAGTAACATTATCGATCCCTCAGTCTGCCAAGGGGTTTATTCCTCAGTTACACCGATCCCTCACTCTGCCCCGGGGTTTAATCCTCAGTAACATCACCGATCCCTCTCTCTGCCCCGGGGTTTATTCCTCAGTAACATCAGCGATCCCTCACTCTGACCCGGGGTTTATTCCTCAGTAACACAGATCCTTCACTCTGCCCCAGGGTTTATTTCTCAGTAACATCACCGAACCCTCACTCTGCCCCGGGGTTTATTCCTCAGTAACACCAATCTCTGACACTGCACCGGGGTTTATTCCTCAGTAACATCACCGAACCCCCACTCTGCCCCGGGGCTTATTCCTCAGTAACACCGATCCCTCACTCTGCACCGGGGTTTATTCCTCAGTAACATCACCGATACCTTACTCTGCGCCGTGGTTTATTCCTCAGTAACATCACCGATCCCTCACACTGCCCCGGGGTGTATTCCTCAGTAACACCGATCCCTCACTCTGCCCCGGGGTTTATTCCTCAGTAACACCGATCCCTCACTCTGCCCCGGGGTTTATTCCTCAGTAACATCACCGATCCCTCACTCTGCCCCAGGGTTTATTCCTCAGTAACACCGATCCCTCACTCTGCCCCGGGGTTTATTCCTCAGTAACATCACCGATCCCTCACTCTGCCCCGGGGTTTATTCCTCAGTAACACCGCTTCCTCACTCTGCCCCGGTGTTTATTCCTCAGTAACATCACCGATCCCTCACTCTGCCCTAGGGTTTATTCCTCAGTAACATCACCGATCCCTCACTCTGCCCCGGGGTTTATTCCTCAGTAACATCACCGATACCTTACTCTGCCCCGTGGTTTATTCCTCAGTAACACCGATCCCTCAGTCTGCAACGTCGTTTATTCCTCAGTAACATCACCGATCCCTCACACTGCCCCGGGGTTTATTCCTCAGTAACACCGATCCCTCACACTGCCCCAGGGATTATTCCTCAGTAACACCGATCCCTCACTCTGCCCCGGGGTTTATTCCTCAGTAACATCACCGATCCCTCACTCTGCCCCAGGGTTTATTCCTCAGTAACACCGATCCCTCACTCTGCCCCGGGGTTTATTCCTCAGTAACATCACCGATCCCTCACTCTGCCCCGGGGTTTAATCCTCAGTAACATCAGCGATCCCTCACTCTGACCCGTGGTTTATTCCTCAGTAACACACTTCCTTCACTCTGCCCCAGGGTTTATTCCTCAGTAACATCACCGAATCCCCACTCTGCCCCGGGGTTTATTCCTCAGTAACACCGATCCCTCACTCTGCACCGGGATATATTCCTCATTAACATCACCTGTCCATCACGCTGCCCCGGGGTTTATTCCTCAGTAACATCACCGATCCCTCACTCTGCCCCGGGGTTTATTCCTCAGTAACATCACCGATCCCTCACTCTGCCCAGGGGTTTATTCCTCAGTAACATTACCGATTCCTCACTCTGCCCTGGGGTTTCTTCCTCAGTAACATTACCGATCCCTTGGTCTGCCAAGGGGTTTATTCCTCAGTTACACCGATCCCTCACTCTACCCCGGGGTTTATTCCTCAGTAACATCACCGATCCCTCACTCTGCCCCAGGGTTTATTCCTCAGTAACATCACCGATCCCTCACTCTGCCCAGGGGTTTATTCCTCAGTAACATTACCGATCCCTCACTCTGCCCTGGGGTTTATTCCTCAGTAACATTACCGATCCCTCGGTCTGCCAAGGGGTTTATTCCTCATTACAACGATCCCTCACTCTACCCCGGGGTTTATTCCTCAGTAACATCACCGATCCCTCACTCTGCCCCGGGGTTTATTCCTCAGTAACATCAGCGATCCCTCACTCTGACCCGGGGTTTATTCCTCAGTAACACAGATCCTTCACTCTGCCCCAGGGTTTATTCCTCAGTAACATCACCGAACCCTCACTCTGCCCCGGGGTTTATTCCTCAGTAACACCAACCTCTCACACTGCACCGGGGTTTATTCCTCAGTAACATCACCGAACCCCCACTCTGCCCCGGGGTTTATTCCTCAGTAACACCGATCCCTCACTCTGCACCGGGATATATTCCTCAGTAACATCACCGATCCATCACTCTGCCCCAGGGTTTATTCCTCAGTAACACCGATCCCTCAGTCTGCAACGTCGTTTATTCCTCAGTAACATAACCGATCCCTCACACTGCCCCGGGGTTTATTCCTCAGTAACACCGATCCCTCACTCTGCCCCGTGGTTTATTCCTCAGTAACACCGATCCCTCACTCTGCCCCGGGGTTTATTCCTCAGTAACATCACCGATCCACACTCTGCCCCAGGGTTTATTCCTCAGTAACACCGATCGCTCACTCTGCCCCGGAGTATATTCCTCAGTAACATCACCGATCCTTACTCTGCCCCGGGGTTTATTCCTCAGTAAAATCAGCGATCCCTCACTCTGACCCGTGGTTTATTCCTCAGTAACACAGATCCTTCACTCTGCCCCAGGGTTTATTCCTCAGTAACATCACCGATCCCTCACTCTGCCCCGGGGTTTATTCCTCAGTAACACCGATCCCTCACTCTGCACCGGGATATATTCCTCAGTAACATCACCGATCCCTCACTCTGCCCCGGGGTTTATTCCTCAGTAACACCGCTTCCTCACTCTGCCCCGGTGTTTATTCCTCAGTAAAATCACAGATCACTCACTCTGACCCGGGGTTTATTCCTCAGTAACATCACCGATCCCTCACTCTGCCCAGGGGTTTATTCCTCAGTAACATTACCGATTCCTCACTCTGCCCTGGGGTTTACTCCTCAGTAACATTATCGATCCCTCAGTCTGCCAAGGGGTTTATTCCTCAGTTACACCGATCCCTCACTGTGCCCCGGGGTTTATTCCTCATTAACATCACCGATCCCTCACTCTGCCCCGGGGTTTATTCCTCAGTAACATCACCGATCCCTCACTCTGCCCCGGGGTTTATTCCTCAGTAACATCACCGATCCCTCACTCTGCCCAGGGGTTTATTCCTCAGTAACATTACCGATTCCTCACTCTGCCCTGGGGTTTCTTCCTCAGTAACATTACCGATCCCTTGGTCTGCCAAGGGGTTTATTCCTCAGTTACACCGATCCCTCACTCTACCCCGGGGTTTATTCCTCAGTAACATCACCGATCCCTCACTCTGCCCCAGGGTTTATTCCTCAGTAACATCACCGATCCCTCACTCTGCCCAGGGGTTTATTCCTCAGTAACATTACCGATCCCTCACTCTGCCCTGGGGTTTATTCCTCAGTAACATTACCGATCCCTCGGTCTGCCAAGGTGTTTATTCCTCATTACAACGATCCCTCACTCTACCCCGGGGTTTATTCCTCAGTAACATCACCGATCCCTCACTCTGCCCCGGGGTTTATTCCTCAGTAACATCAGCGATCCCTCACTCTGACCCGGGGTTTATTCCTCAGTAACACAGATCCTTCACTCTGCCCCAGGGTTTATTCCTCAGTAACATCACCGAACCCTCACTCTGCCCCGGGGTTTATTCCTCAGTAACACCAACCTCTCACACTGCACCGGGGTTTATTCCTCAGTAACATCACCGAACCCCCACTCTGCCCCGGGGTTTATTCCTCAGTAACACCGATCCCTCACTCTGCACCGGGATATATTCCTCAGTAACATCACCGATCCATCACTCTGCCCCAGGGTTTATTCCTCAGTAACACCGATCCCTCAGTCTGCAACGTCGTTTATTCCTCAGTAACATAACCGATCCCTCACACTGCCCCGGGGTTTATTCCTCAGTAACACCGATCCCTCACTCTGCCCCGTGGTTTATTCCTCAGTAACACCGATCCCTCACTCTGCCCCGGGGTTTATTCCTCAGTAACATCACCGATCCACACTCTGCCCCAGGGTTTATTCCTCAGTAACACCGATCGCTCACTCTGCCCCGGAGTATATTCCTCAGTAACATCACCGATCCTTACTCTGCCCCGGGGTTTATTCCTCAGTAAAATCAGCGATCCCTCACTCTGACCCGTGGTTTATTCCTCAGTAACACAGATCCTTCACTCTGCCCCAGGGTTTATTCCTCAGTAACATCACCGATCCCTCACTCTGCCCCGGGGTTTATTCCTCAGTAACACCGATCCCTCACTCTGCACCGGGATATATTCCTCAGTAACATCACCGATCCCTCACTCTGCCCCGGGGTTTATTCCTCAGTAACACCGCTTCCTCACTCTGCCCCGGTGTTTATTCCTCAGTAAAATCACCGATCCCTCACTCTGACCCGGGGTTTATTCCTCAGTAACATCACCGATCCCTCACTCTGCCCAGGGGTTTATTCCTCAGTAACATTACCGATTCCTCACTCTGCCCTGGGGTTTACTCCTCAGTAACATTATCGATCCCTCAGTCTGCCAAGGGGTTTATTCCTCAGTTACACCGATCCCTCACTGTGCCCCGGGGTTTATTCCTCAGTAACATCACCGATCCCTCACTCTGCCCCGGGGTTTATTCCTCAGTAACATCAGCGATCCCTCACTCTGACCCGGGGTTTATTCCTCAGTAACACAGATCCTTTACTCTGCCCCAGGGTTTATTTCTCAGTAACATCACCGAACCCTCACTCTGCCCCGGGGTTTATTCCTCAGTAACACCAATCTCTCACACTGCCCCGGGGTTTATTCCTCAGTAACATCACCGAATCCCCACTCTGCCCCGGGGTTTATTCCTCAGTAACAGCGATCCCTCACTCTGCACCGGGATTTATTCCTCATTAACATCACCTATCCATCACTCTGCCCCGGGGTTTATTCCTCAGTAACATCACCGATCCCTCACTCTGCCCCGGGGTTTATTCCTCAGTAACATCACCGATCCCTCACTCTGCCCAGGGGTTTATTCCTCAGTAACATTACCGATTCCTCACTCTCCCCTGGGGTTTCTTCCTCAGTAACATTACCGATCCCTCGGTCTGCCAAGGGGTTTATTCCTCAGTTACACCGATCCCTCACTCTACCCCGGGGTTTATTCCTCAGTAACATCACCGATCCCTCACTCTACCCCAGGGTTTATTCCTCAGTAACATCACCGATCCCTCACTCTGCCCAGGGGTTTATTCCTCAGTAACATTACCGATCCCTCACTCTGCCCTGGGGTTTATTCCTCAGTAACATTACCGATCCCTCGGTCTGCCAAGGGGTTTATTCCTCATTACACCGATCCCTCACTCTACCCCGGGGTTTATTCCTCAGTAATATCACCGATCCCTCACTCTGCCCCGGGGTTTATTCCTCAGTAACATCAGCGATCCCTCACTCTGACCCGGGGTTTATTCCTCAGTAACACAGATCCTTCACACTGCCCCAGGGTTTATTCCTCAGTAACATCACCGAACCCTCACTCTGCCCCGGGGTTTATTCCTCAGTAACACCAATCTCTCACACTGCACCGGGGTTTATTCCTCAGTAACATCACCGAACCCCCACTCTGCCCCGGGGTTTATTCCTCAGTAACACCGATCCCTCACTCTGAACCGGGATATATTCCTCAGTAACATCACCGATCCATCACTCTGCCCCAGGGTTTATTCCTCAGTAACACCGATCCCTCACTCTGCCCCGGGGTTTATTCCTCAGTAACATGACCGATACCTTACTCTGCCCCGTGGTTTATTCGTCAGTAACACCGATCCCTCAGTCTCTCACACTGCACCGGGGTTTATTCCTCAGTAACATCACCGAACCCCCACTCTGCTCCGGGGTTTATTCCTCAGTAACACCGATCCCTCACTCTGAACCGGGATATATTCCTCAGTAACATCACCGATCCATCACTCTGCCCCAGGGTTTATTCCTCAGTAACACCGATCCCTCACTCTGCCCCGGGGTTTATTCCTCAGTAACATGACCGATACCTTACTCTGCCCCGTGGTTTATACCTCAGTAACACCGATCCCTCAGTCTGCAACGTCGTTTATTCCTCAGTAACATCACCGATCCCTCACACTGCGCCGGGGTTTATTCCTCAGTAACACCGATCCCTCACTCTGCCCCGGGGTTTATTCCTCAGTAACACCGATCCCTCACTCTGCCCCGGGGTTTATTCCTCAGTAACATCACCGATCCCTCACTCTGCCCCAGGGTTTATTCCTCAGTAACACCGATCCCTCACTCTGCCCCGGGGTTTATTCCTCAGTAACATCACCGATCCCTCACTCTGCCCCGGGGTTTATTCCTCAGTAACATCAGCGATCCCTCACTCTGACCCGTGGTTTATTCCTCAGTAACACAGATCCTTCACTCTGCCCCAGGGTTTATTCCTCAGTAACATCTCCGATCCCACACACTGCCCCGGGATATATTCCTCAGTAACATCACCGATCCCTCACTCTGCCCCGGGGTTTATTCCTCAGTAACACCGCTTCCTCACTCTGCCCCGGTGTTTATTCCTCAGTAAAATCACCGATCCCTCACTCTGCCCCGGGGTTTATTCCTCAGTAACATCACCGATCCCTCACTGTGCCCAGGGGTTTATTCCTCAGTAACGTTACCGATTCCTCACTCTGCCCTGGGGTTTATTCCTCAGTAACATTACCGATCCCTCAGTCTGCCAAGGGGTTTATTCCTCAGTTACACCGATCCCTCACTCTGCCCCGGGGTTTATTCCTCAGTAACATCACCGATCCCTCACTCTGCCCCGGGGTTTATTCCTCAGTAACATCAGCGATCCCTCACTCTGACCCGGGGTTTATTCCTCAGTAACACAGATCATTTACTCTGCCCCAGGTTTTATTGCTCAGTAACATCACCGATCCCTCACTCTGCCCCGGGGTTTATTCCTCAGTAACACCAATCTCTCACACTGCCCCGGGGTTTATTCCTCAGTAACATCACCGAATCCCCACTCTGCCCCGGGGTTTATTCCTCAGTAACACCGATCCCTCACTCTGCACCGGGATTTATTCCTCATTAACATCACCTATTCATCACTCTGCCCCGGGGTTTATTCCTCAGTAACATCACCGATCCCTCACTCTGCCCCGGGGTTTATTCCTCAGTAACATCACCGATCCCTCACTCTGCCCAGGGGTTTATTCCTCAGTAACATTACCGATTCCTCACTCTGCCCTGGGGTTTCTTCCTCAGTAACATTACCGATCCCTCGGTCTGCCAAGGGGTTTATTCCTCAGTTACACCGATCCCTCACTCTACCCCGGGGTTTATTCCTCAGTAACATCACCGATCCCTCACTCTGCCCCAGGGTTTATTCCTCAGTAACACCGATCCCTCACTCTGCCCCGGGGTTTATTCCTCAGTAACACCGATCCCTCACTCTGCCCCGGGGTTTATTCCTCAGTAACATCACCGATCCCTCACTCTGCCCCAGGGTTTATTCCTCAGTAACACCGATCCCTCACTCTGCCCCGGGGTTTATTCCTCAGTAACATCACCGATCCCTCACTCTGCCCCGGGGTTTATTCCTCAGTAACATCAGCGATCCCTCACTCTGACCCGTGGTTTATTCCTCAGTAACACAGATCCTTCACTCTGCCCCAGGGTTTATTCCTCAGTAACATCTCCGATCCCACACACTGCCCCGGGATATATTCCTCAGTAACATCACCGATCCCTCACTCTGCCCCGGGGTTTATTCCTCAGTAACACCTCTTCCTCACTCTGCCCCGGTGTTTATTCCTCAGTAAAATCACCGATCCCTCACTCTGCCCCGGGGTTTATTCCTCAGTAACATCACCGATCCCTCACTGTGCCCAGGGGTTTATTCCTCAGTAACGTTACCGATTCCTCACTCTGCCCTGGGGTTTATTCCTCAGTAACATTACCGATCCCTCAGTCTGCCAAGGGGTTTATTCCTCAGTTACACCGATCCCTCACTCTGCCCCGGGGTTTATTCCTCAGTAACATCACCGATCCCTCACTCTGCCCCGGGGTTTATTCCTCAGTAACATCAGCGATCCCTCACTCTGACCCGGGGTTTATTCCTCAGTAACACAGATCATTTACTCTGCCCCAGGTTTTATTGCTCAGTAACATCACCGATCCCTCACTCTGCCCCGGGGTTTATTCCTCAGTAACACCAATCTCTCACACTGCCCCGGGGTTTATTCCTCAGTAACATCACCGAATCCCCACTCTGCCCCGGGGTTTATTCCTCAGTAACACCGATCCCTCACTCTGCACCGGGATTTATTCCTCATTAACATCACCTATCCATCACTCTGCCCCGGGGTTTATTCCTCAGTAACATCACCGATCCCTCACTATGCCCCGGGGTTTATTCCTCAGTAACATCACCGATCCCTCACTCTGCCCAGGGGTTTATTCCTCAGTAACATTACCGATTCCTCACTCTGCCCTGGGGTTTCTTCCTCAGTAACATTACCGATCCCTCGGTCTGCCAAGGGGTTTATTCCTCAGTTACACCGATCCCTCACTCTACCCCGGGGTTTATTCCTCAGTAACATCACCGATCCCTCACTCTGCCCCAGGGTTTATTCCTCAGTAACATCACCGATCCCTCACTCTGCCCAGGGGTTTATTCCTCAGTAACATTACCGATCCCTCACTCTGCCCTGGGGTTTATTCCTCAGTAACATTACCGATCCCTCGGTCTGCCAAGGGGTTTATTCCTCATTACACCGATCCCTCACTCTACCCCGGGGTTTATTCCTCAGTAACATCACCGATCCCTCACTCTGCCCCGGGGTTTATTCCTCAGTAACATCAGCGATCCCTCACTCTGACCCGGGGTTTATTCCTCAGTAACACAGATCCTTCACTCTACCCCAGGGTTTATTCCTCAGTAACATCACCGAACCCTCACTCTGCCCCGGGGTTTATTCCTCAGTAACATCACCGATCCCTCACTCTGCCCAGGGGTTTATTCCTCAGTAACATTACCGATTCCTCACTCTGCCCTGGGGTTTCTTCCTCAGTAACATTACCGATCCCTCGGTCTGCCAAGGGGTTTATTCCTCAGTTACACCGATCCCTCACTCTACCCCGGGGTTTATTCCTCAGTAACATCACCGATCCCTCACTCTGCCCCAGGGTTTATTCCTCAGTAACATCACCGATCCCTCACTCTGCCCAGGGGTTTATTCCTCAGTAACATCACCGATCCCTCACTCTGCCCTGGGGTTTATTCCTCAGTAACATTACCGATCCCTCGGTCTGCCAAGGGGTTTATTCCTCATTACACCGATCCCTCACTCTACCCCGGGGTTTATTCCTCAGTAACATCACCGATCCCTCACTCTGCCCCGGGGTTTATTCCTCAGTAACACAGATCCTTCACTCTGCCCCAGGGTTTATTCCTCAGTAACATCACCGAACCCTCACTCTGCCCCGGGGTTTATTCCTCAGTAACACCAATCTCTCACACTGCACCGGGGTTTATTCCTCAGTAACATCACCGAACCCCCACTCTGCCCCGGGGTTTATTCCTCAGTAACACCGATCCCTCACTCTGCACCGGGATATATTCCTCAGTAACATCACCGATCCATCACTCTGCCCCAGGGTTTATTCCTCAGTAACACCGATCCCTCACTCTGACCCGGGGTTTATTCCTCAGTCACATCACCGATACCATACTCTGCCCCGTGGTTTATTCCTCAGTAACACCGATCCCTCAGTCTGCAACGTCGTTTATTCCTGAGTAACATCACCGATCCCTCACACTGCCCCGGGGTTTATTCCTCAGTAACACCGATCCCTCACTCTGCCCCGGGGTTTATTCCTCAGTAACACCAATCTCTCACACTGCCCCGGGGTTTATTCCTCAGTAACATCACCGAATCCCCACTCTGCCCCGGGGTTTATTCCTCAGTAACACCGATCCCTCACTCTGCCCCGGGGTTTATTCCTCAGTAACATCACCGATCCCTCACTCTGCCCCGGGGTTTATTCCTCAGTAACATCAGCGATCCCTCACTCTGACCCGGGGTTTATTCCTCAGTAACACAGATCCTTTACTCTGCCCCAGGGTTTATTCCTCAGTAACATCACCGATCCCTCACTCTGCCCCGGGGTTTATTCCTCAGTAACACCAATCTCTCACACTGCCCCGGGGTTTATTCCTCAGTAACATCACCGAATCCCCACTCTGCCCCGGGGTTTATTCCTCAGTAACACCGATCCCTCACTCTGCACCGGGATTTATTCCTCATTAACATCACCTATCCACCACTCTGCCCCGGGGTTTATTCCTCAGTAACACCGATCCCTCACTCTGCCCCGTGGTTTATTCCTCAGTAACACCGATCCCTCACTCTGCCCCGGGGTTTATTCCTCAGTAACATCACCGATCCCTCACTCTGCCCCAGGGTTTATTCCTCAGTAACACCGATCCCTCACTCTGCCCCGGGGTATATTCCTCAGTAACATCACCGATCCTTACTCTGCCCCGGGGTTTATTCCTCAGTAAAATCAGCGATCCCTCACTCTGACCCGTGGTTTATTCCTCAGTAACACAGATCCTTCACTCTGCCCCAGGGTTTATTCCTCAGTAACATCACCGATCCCTCACTCTGCCCCGGGGTTTATTCCTCAGTAACACCGATCCCTCACTCTGCACCGGGATATATTCCTCAGTAAGATCACCGATCCCTCACTCTGCCCCGAGGTTTATTCCTCAGTAACACCGCTTCCTCACTCTGCCCCGGTGTTTATTCCTCAGTAAAATCACCGATCCCTCACTCTGACCCGGGGTTTATTCCTCAGTAACATCACCGATCCCTCACTCTGCCCAGGGGTTTATTCCTCAGTAACATTACCGATTCCTCACTCTGCCCTGGGGTTTATTCCTCAGTAACATTATCGATCCCTCAGTCTGCCAAGGGGTTTATTCCTCAGTTACACCGATCCCTCACTCTGCCCCGGGGTTTATTCCTCAGTAACATCACCGATCCCTCACTCTGCCCCGGGGTTTATTCCTCAGTAACATCAGCGATCCCTCACTCTGACCCGGGGTTTATTCCTCAGTAACACAGATCCTTTACTCTGCCTCAGGGTTTATTTCTCAGTAACATCACCGAACCCTCACTCTGCCCCGGGGTTTATTCCTCAGTAACACCAATCTCTCACACTGCCCCGGGGTTTATTCCTCAGTAACATCACCGAATCCCCACTCTGCCCCGGGGTTTATTCCTCAGTAACAGCGATCCCTCACTCTGCACCGGGATTTATTCCTCATTAACATCACCTATCCATCACTCTGCCCCGGGGTTTATTCCTCAGTAACATCACCGATCCCTCACTCTGCCCCGGGGTTTATTCCTCAGTAACATCACCGATCCCTCACTCTGCCCAGGGGTTTATTCCTCAGTAACATTACCGATTCCTCACTCTCCCCTGGGGTTTCTTCCTCAGTAACATTACCGATCCCTCGGTCTGCCAAGGGGTTTATTCCTCAGTTACACCGATCCCTCACTCTACCCCGGGGTTTATTCCTCAGTAACATCACCGATCCCTCACTCTGCCCCAGGGTTTATTCCTCAGTAACATCACCGATCCCTCACTCTGCCCAGGGGTTTATTCCTCAGTAACATTACCGATCCCTCACTCTGCCCTGGGGTTTATTCCTCAGTAACATTACCGATCCCTCGGTCTGCCAAGGGGTTTATTCCTCATTACACCGATCCCTCACTCTACCCCGGGGTTTATTCCTCAGTAACATCACCGATCCCTCACACTGCCCCAGGGTTTATTCCTCAGTAACATCAGCGATCCCTCACTCTGACCCGGGGTTTATTCCTCAGTAACACAGATCCTTCACTCTGCCCCAGGGTTTATTCCTCAGTAACATCACCGAACCCTCACTCTGCCCCGGGGTTTATTCCTCAGTAACACCAATCTCTCACACTGCACCGGGGTTTATTCCTCAGTAACATCACCGAACCCCCACTCTGCCCCGGGGTTTATTCCTCAGTAACACCGATCCCTCACTCTGAACCGGGATATATTCCTCAGTAACATCACCGTTCCATCACTCTGCCCCAGGGTTTATTCCTCAGTAACACCGATCCCTCACTCTGCCCCGGGGTTTATTCCTCAGTAACATGACCGATACCTTACTCTGCCCCGTGGTTTATTCCTCAGTAACACCGATCCCTCAGTCTCTCACACTGCACCGGGGTTTATTCCTCAGTAACATCACCGAACCCCCACTCTGCCCCGGGGTTTATTCCTCAGTAACACCGATCCCTCACTCTGAACCGGGATATATTCCTCAGTAACATCAGCGATCCATCACTCTGCCCCAGGGTTTATTCCTCAGTAACACCGATCCCTCACTCTGCCCCGGGGTTTATTCCTCAGTAACATGACCGATACCTTACTCTGCCCCGTGGTTTATTCCTCAGTAACACCGATCCCTCAGTCTGCAACGTCGTTTATTCCTCAGTAACATCACCGATCCCTCACACTGCCCCGGGGTTTATTCCTCAGTAACACCGATCCCTCACTCTGCCCCGGGGTTTATTCCTCAGTAACACCGATCCCTCACTCTGCCCCGGGGTTTATTCCTCAGTAACATCACCGATCCCTCACTCTGCCCCAGGGTTTATTCCTCAGTAACACCGATCCCTCACTCTGCCCCGGGGTTTATTCCTCAGTAACATCACCGATCCCTCACTCTGCCCCGGGGTTTATTCCTCAGTAACATCAGCGATCCCTCACTCTGATCCGTGGTTTATTCCTCAGTAACACAGATCCTTCACTCTGCCCCAGGGTTTATTCCTCAGTAACATCTCCGATCCCACACACTGCCCCGGGATATATTCCTCAGTAACATCACCGATCCCTCACTCTGCCCCGGGGTTTATTCCTCAGTAACACCGCTTCCTCACTCTGCCCCGGTGTTTATTCCTCAGTAAAATCACCGATCCCTGACTCTGCCCCGGGGTTTATTCCTCAGTAACATCACCGATCCCTCACTGTGCCCAGGGGTTTATTCCTCAGTAACGTTACCGATTCCTCACTCTGCCCTGGGGTTTATTCCTCAGTAACATTACCGATCCCTCAGTCTGCCAAGGGGTTTATTCCTCAGTTACACCGATCCCTCACTCTGCCCCGGGGTTTATTCCTCAGTAACATCACCGATCCCTCACTCTGCCCCGGGGTTTATTCCTCAGTAACATCAGCGATCCCTCACTCTGACCCGGGGTTTATTCCTCAGTAACACAGATCATTTACTCTGCCCCAGGTTTTATTGCTCAGTAACATCACCGATCCCTCACTCTGCCCCGGGGTTTATTCCTCAGTAACACCAATCTCTCACACTGCCCCGGGGTTTATTCCTCAGTAACATCACCGAATCCCCACTCTGCCCCGGGGTTTATTCCTCAGTAACACCGATCCCTCACTCTGCACCGGGATTTATTCCTCATTAACATCACCTATCCATCACTCTGCCCCGGGGTTTATTCCTCAGTAACATCACCGATCCCTCACTCTGCCCCGGGGTTTATTCCTCAGTAACATCACCGATCCCTCACTCTGCCCAGGGGTTTATTCCTCAGTAACATTACCGATTCCTCACTCTGCCCTGGGGTTTCTTCCTCAGTAACATTACCGATCCCTCGGTCTGCCAAGGGGTTTATTCCTCAGTTACACCGATCCCTCACTCTACCCCGGGGTTTATTCCTCAGTAACATCACCGATCCCTCACACTGCCCCAGGGTTTATTCCTCAGTAACATCACCGATCCCTCACTCTGCCCAGGGGTTTATTCCTCAGTAACATTACCGATCCCTCACTCTGCCCTGGGGTTTATTCCTCAGTAACATTACCGATCCCTCGGTCTGCCAAGGGGTTTATTCCTCATTACACCGATCCCTCACTCTACCCCGGGGTTTATTCCTCAGTAACATCACCGATCCCTCACTCTGCCCCGGGGTTTATTCCTCAGTAACATCAGCGATCCCTCACTCTGACCCGGGGTTTATTCCTCAGTAACACAGATCCTTCACTCTACCCCAGGGTTTATTCCTCAGTAACATCACCGAACCCTCACTCTGCCCCGGGGTTTATTCCTCAGTAACATCACCGATCCCTCACTCTGCCCAGGGGTTTATTCCTCAGTAACATTACCGATTCCTCACTCTGCCCTGGGGTTTCTTCCTCAGTAACATTACCGATCCCTCGGTCTGCCAAGGGGTTTATTCCTCAGTTACACCGATCCCTCACTCTACCCCGGGGTTTATTCCTCAGTAACATCACCGATCCCTCACTCTGCCCCAGGGTTTATTCCTCAGTAACATCACCGATCCCTCACTCTGCCCAGGGGTTTATTCCTCAGTAACATTACCGATCCCTCACTCTGCCCTGGGGTTTATTCCTCAGTAACATTACCGATCCCTCGGTCTGCCAAGGGGTTTATTCCTCATTACACCGATCCCTCACTCTACCCCGGGGTTTATTCCTCAGTAACATCACCGATCCCTCACTCTGCCCCGGGGTTTATTCCTCAGTAACATCAGCGATCCCTCACTCTGACCCGGGGTTTATTCCTCAGTAACACAGATCCTTCACTCTGCCCCAGGGTTTATTCCTCAGTAACATCACCGAACCCTCACTCTGCCCCGGGGTTTATTCCTCAGTAACACCAATCTCTCACACTGCACCGGGGTTTATTCCTCAGTAACATCACCGAACCCCCACTCTGCCCCGGGGTTTATTCCTCAGTAACACCGATCCCTCACTCTGCACCGGGATATATTCCTCAGTAACATCACCGATCCATCACTCTGCCCCAGGGTTTATTCCTCAGTAACACCGATCCCTCACTCTGCCCCGGGGTTTATTCCTCAGTAACATCACCGATACCATACTCTGCCCCGTGGTTTATTCCTCAGTAACACCGATCCCTCAGTCTGCAACGTCGTTTATTCCTCAGTAACATCACCGATCCCTCACACTGCCCCGGGGTTTATTCCTCAGTGACACCGATCCCTCACTCTGCCCCGGGGTTTATTCCTCAGTAACACCAATCTCTCACACTGCCCCGGGGTTTATCCCTCAGTAACATCACCGAATCCCCACTCTGCCCCGGGGTTTATTCCTCAGTAACACCGACCCCTCACTCTGCCCCGGGGTTTATTCCTCAGTAACATCACCGATCCCTCACTCTGCCCCGGGGTTTATTCCTCAGTAACATCAGCGATCCCTCACTCTGACCCGGGGTTTATTCCTCAGTAACACAGATCCTTTACTCTGCCCCAGGGTTTATTCCTCAGTAACATCACCGATCCCTCACTCTGCCCCGGGGTTTATTCCTCAGTAACACCAATCTCTCACACTGCCCCGGGGTTTATTCCTCAGTAACATCACCGAATCCCCACTCTGCCCCGGGGTTTATTCCTCAGTAACACCGATCCCTCACTCTGCACCGGGATTTATTCCTCATTAACATCACCTATCCATCACTCTGCCCCGGGGTTTATTCCTCAGTAACATCACCGATCCCTCACTCTGCCCCGGGGTTTATTCCTCAGTTACACCGATCCCTCACTCTACCCCGGGGTTTATTCCTCAGTAACATCACCGATCCCTCACTCTGCCCCAGGGTTTATTCCTCAGTAACATTACCGATCCCTCACTCTGCCCTGGGGTTTATTCCTCAGTAACATTACCGATCTCTCGGTCTGCCAAGGGGTTTAATCCTCATTACACCGATCCCTCACTCTACCCCGGGGTTTATTCCTCAGTAACATCACCGATCCCTCACTCTGCCCCGGGGTTTATTCCTCAGTAACATCAGCGATCCCTCACTCTGCCCCGGGGTTTATTCCTCAGTAACACAGATCCTTCACTCTGCCCCAGGGTTTATTCCTCAGTAACATCACCGAACCCTCACTCTGCCCCGGGGTTTATTCCTCAGTAACACCAATGTCTGACACTGCACCGGGGTTTATTCCTCAGTAACATCACCGAACCCCCACCCTGCCCCGGGGTTTATTCCTCAGTAACACCGATCCCTCACTCTGCACCGGGATATATTCCTCAGTAACATCACCGATCCATCACTCTGCCCCAGGGTTTATTCCTCAGTAACACCGATCCCTCACTCTGCCCCGGGGTTTATTCCTCAGTAACATCACCGATACCTTCATCTGCCCCGTGGTTTATTCCTCAGTAACACCGATCCCTCAGTCTGCAACGTCGTTTATTCCTCAGTAACATCACCGATCCCTCACACTGCCCCGGGGTTTATTCCTCAGTAACACCGATCCCTCACTCTGCCCCGGGGTTTATTCCTCAGTAACACCGATCCCTCACTCTGCCCCGGGGTTTATTCCTCAGTAACATCACCGATCCCTCACTCTGCCCCAGGGTTTATTCCTCAGTAACACCGATCCCTCACTCTGCCCCGGGGTTTATTCCTCAGTAACATCACCGATCCCTCACTCTGCCCCGGGTTTATTCCTCAGTAACATCAGCGATCCCTCACTCTGACCCGTGGTTTATTCCTCAGTAACACAGATCCTTCACTCTGCCCCAGGGTTTATTCCTCAGTAACATCACCGAACCCTCACTCTGCCCCGGGGTTTATTCCTCAGTAACACCGATCCCTCACTCTGCACCGGGATATATTCCTCAGTAACATCACCGATCCCTCACTCTGCCCCGGGGTTTATTCCTCAGTAACACTGCTTCCTCACTCTGCCCCGGTGTTTATTCCTCAGTAAAATCACCGATCCCTCACTCTGCCCCGGGGTTTATTCCTCAGTAACATCACCGATCCCTCACTCTGCCCAGGGGTTTATTCCTCAGTAACATTACCGATTCCTCACTCTGCCCTGGGGTTTATTCCTCAGTAACATTACCGATCCCTCAGTCTGCCAAGGGGTTTATTCCTCAGTTACACCGATCCCTCACTCTGCCCCGGGGTTTATTCCTCAGTAACATCACCGATCCCTCACTCTGCCCCGGGGTTTATTCCTCAGTAACATCAGCGATCCCTCACTCTGACCCGGGGTTTATTCCTCAGTAACACAGATCCTTTACTCTGCCCCAGGGTTTATTCCTCAGTAACATCACCGATCCCTCACTCTGCCCCGGGGTTTATTCCTCAGTAACACCAATCACTCACACTGCCCCGGGGTTTATTCCTCAGTAACATCACCGAATCCCCACTCTGCCCCGGGGTTTATTCCTCAGTAACACCGATCCCTCACTCTGCACCGGGATTTATTCCTCATTAACATCACCTATCCATCACTCTGCCCCGGGGTTTATTCCTCAGTAACATCACCGATCCCTCACTCTGCCCCGGGGATATTCCTCAGTAACATCACCGATCCCTTAGTCTGCCCAGGGGTTTATTCCTCAGCAACATCACCGATCCCTCACTCTGCCCTGGGGTTTCTTCCTCAGTAACATTACCGATCCCTCGGTCTGCCAAGGGGTTTATTCCTCAGTTACACCGATCCCTCACTCTACCCCGGGGTTTATTCCTCAGTAACATCACCGATCCCTCACTCTGCCCCAGGGTTTATTCCTCAGTAACATCACCGATCCCTCACTCTGCCCAGGGGTTTATTCCTCAGTAACATTACCGATCCCTCACTCTGCCCTGGGGTTTATTCCTCAGTAACATTGCCGATCCCTCGGTCTGCCAAGGGGTTTATTCCTCATTACACCGATCCCTCACTCTACCCCGGGGTTTATTCCTCAGTAACATCACCGATCCCTCACTCTGCCCCGGGGTTTATTCCTCAGTAACATCAGCGATCCCTCACTCTGACCCAGGGTTTATTCCTCAGTAACACAGATCCTTCACTCTGCCCCAGGGTTTATTCCTGAGTAACATCACCGAACCCTCACTCTGCCCCGGGGTTTATTCCTCAGTAACACCAATCTCTCACACTGCACCGGGGTTTATTCCTCAGTAACATCACCGAACCCCCACTCTGCCCCGGGGTTTATTCCTCAGTAACACCGATCCCTCACTCTGCACCGGGATATATTCCTCAGTAACATCACCGATCCATCACTCTGCCCCAGGGTTTATTCCTCAGTAACACCGATCCCTCACTCTGCCCCGGGGTTTATTCCTCAGTAACATCACCGATACCTTACTCTGCCCCGTGGTTTATTCCTCAGTAACACCGATCCCTCAGTCTGCAACGTCGTTTATTCCTCAGTAACATCACCGATCCCTCACACTGCCCCGGGGTTTATTCCTCAGTAACATCACCGATCCCTCACTCTGCCCCGGGGTTTATTCCTCAGTAACATCACCGATCCCTCTCTCTGCCCCGGGGTTTATTCCTCAGTAACATTACCGATCCCTCACTCTGCCCTGGGGTTTATTCCTCAGTAACATTACCGATCCCTCAGTCTGCCAAGGGGTTTATTCCTCAGTAACACCGATCCCTCACTCTGCCCCGGGGTTTATTCCTCAGCAACATCACCGATCCCTCACTCTGCCCCGTGGTTTATTCGTCATTAACACCAATCTCTCACACTGCACCGGGGTTTATTCCTCAGTAACATCACCGAACCCCCACTCTGCCCCGGGGTTTATTCCTCAGTAACACCGATCCCTCACTCTGCACCGGGATATATTCCTCAGTAACATCACCGATCCAGCACTCTGCCCCAGGGTTTATTCCTCAGTAACACCGATCCCTCACTCTGCCCCGGGGTTTATTCCTCAGTAACATCACCGATACCTCACTCTGCCCCGGGGTTTATTCCTCAGTAACATCACCGATCCCTCACTCTGCCCCGGGGTTTATTCCTCAGTAACACTGATCCCTCACTGTGCCCTGGGGTTTATTCCTCAGTAACATCACCGATCCCTCACTCTGCCCCAGGGTTTATTCCTCAGTAACATCACCGATCCCACACACTGCCCCGGGGTTTATTCCTCAGTAACATCACCGATACCTTACTCTACCCCGTGGTTTATTCCTCAGTAACACCGATCCCTCAGTCTGCAACGTCGTTTATTCCTCAGTAACATCACCGATCCCTCACACTGCCCCGGGGTTTATTCCTCAGTAACACCGATCCCTCACTCTGCCCCGGGGTTTATTCCTCAGTAACACCGATCCCTCACTCTGCCCCGGGGTCTATTCCTCAGTAACATCTCCGATCCCTCACTGTGCCCCAGGGTTGATTCCTCAGTAACACCGAACCCTCACTCTGCCCCGGGGTTTATTCCTCAGTAACATCACCGATCCCTCACTCTGCCCCGGGGTTTATTCCTCAGTAACATCAGCGATCCCTCACTCTGACCCGTGGTTTATTCCTCAGTAACACAGATCCTTCACTCTACCCCAGGGTTTATTCCTCAGTAAAATCACCGATCCCTCACTCTGCCCCGGGGTTTATTCCTCAGTAACATCACCGATCCCTCACTCTGCCCAGGGGTTTATTCCTCAGTAACATTACCGATTCCTCACTCTGCCCTGGGGTTTATTCCTCAGTAACATTACCGATCCCTCAGTCTGCCAAGGGGTTTATTCCTCAGTTACACCGATCCCTCACTCTGCCCCGGGGTTTATTCCTCAGTAACATCACCGATCCCTCACTCTGCCCCGGGGTTTATTCCTCAGTAACATCAGCGATCCCTCACTCTGACCCGGGATTTATTCCTCAGTAACACAGATCCTTTACTCTGCCCCAGGGTTTATTCCTCAGTAACATCACCGATCCCTCACTCTGCCCCGGGGTTTATTCCTCAGTAACACCAATCTCTCACACTGCCCCGGGGTTTATTCCTCAGTAACATCACCGAATCCCCACTCTGCCCCGGGGTTTATTCCTCAGTAACACCGATCCCTCACTCTGCACCGGGATTTATTCCTCATTAACATCACCTATCCATCACTCTGCCCCGGGGTTTATTCCTCAGTAACATCACCGATCCCTCACTCTGCCCCGGGGATATTCCTCAGTAACATCACCGATCCCTTACTCTGCCCAGGGGTTTATTCCTCAGTAACATTAAAGATTCCTCACTCTGCCCTGGGGTTTCTTCCTCAGTAACATTACCGATCTCTCGGTCTGCCAAGGGGTTTATTCCTCAGTTACACCGATCCCTCACTCTACCCCGGGGTTTATTCCTCAGTAACATCACCGATCCCTCACTCTGCCCCAGGGTTTATTCCTCAGTAACATCACCGATCCCTCACTCTGCCCAGGGGTTTATTCCTCAGTAACATTACCGATCCCTCACTCTGCCCTGGGGTTTATTCCTCAGTAACATTGCCGATCCCTCGGTCTGCCAAGGGGTTTATTCCTCATTACACCGATCCCTCACTCTACCCCGGGGTTTATTCCTCAGTAACATCACCGATCCCTCATTCTGCCCCGGGGTTTATTCCTCAGTAACATCAGCGATCCCTCACTCTGACCCGGGGTTTATTCCTCAGTAACACAGATCCTTCACTCTGCCCCAGGGTTTATTCCTGAGTAACATCACCGAACCCTCACTCTGCCCCGGGGTTTATTCCTCAGTAACACCAATCTCTCACACTGCACCGGGGTATATTCCTCAGTAACATCACCGAACCCCCACTCTGCCCCGGGGTTTATTCCTCAGTAACACCGATCCCTCACTCTGCACCGGGATATATTCCTCAGTAACATCACCGATCCCTCACTCTGCCCCAGGGTTTATTCCTCAGTAACATCACCGATCCCACACACTGCCCCGGGGTTTATTCCTCAGTAACATCACCGATACCTTACTCTGCCCCGTGGTTTATTCCTCAGTAACACCGATCCCTCAGTCTGCAACGTCGTTTATTCCTCAGTAACATCACCGATCCCTCACACTGCCCCGGGGTTTATTCCTCAGTAACACCGATCCCTCACTCTGCCCCGGGGTTTATTCCTCAGTAACACCGATCCCTCACTCTGCCCCGGGGTCTATTCCTCAGTAACATCTCCGATCCCTCACTGTGCCCCAGGGTTGATTCCTCAGTAACACCGAACCCTCACTCTGCCCCGGGGTTTATTCCTCAGTAACATCACCGATCCCTCACTCTGCCCCGGGGTTTATTCCTCAGTAACATCAGCGATCCCTCACTCTGACCCGTGGTTTATTCCTCAGTAACACAGATCCTTCACTCTGCCCCAGGGTTTATTCCTCAGTAAAATCACCGATCCCTCACTCTGCCCCGGGGTTTATTCCTCAGTAACATCACCGATCCCTCACTCTGCCCAGGGGTTTATTCCTCAGTAACATTACCGATTCCTCACTCTGCCCTGGGGTTTATTCCTCAGTAACATTACCGATCCCTCAGTCTGCCAAGGGGTTTATTCCTCAGTTACACCGATCCCTCACTCTGCCCCGGGGTTTATTCCTCAGTAACATCACCGATCCCTCACTCTGCCCCGGGGTTTATTCCTCAGTAACATCAGCGATCCCTCACTCTGACCCGGGGTTTATTCCTCAGTAACACAGATCCTTTACTCTGCCCCAGGGTTTATTCCTCAGTAACATCACCGATCCCTCACTCTGCCCCGGGGTTTATTCCTCAGTAACACCAATCTCTCACACTGCCCCGGGGTTTATTCCTCAGTAACATCACCGAATCCCCACTCTGCCCCGGGGTTTATTCCTCAGTAACACCGATCCCTCACTCTGCACCGGGATTTATTCCTCATTAACATCACCTATCCATCACTCTGCCCCGGGGTTTATTCCTCAGTAACATCACCGATCCCTCACTCTGCCCCGGGGATATTCCTCAGTAACATCACCGATCCCTTACTCTGCCCAGGGGTTTATTCCTCAGTAACATTAAAGATTCCTCACTCTGCCCTGGGGTTTCTTCCTCAGTAACATTACCGATCTCTCGGTCTGCCAAGGGGTTTATTCCTCAGTTACACCGATCCCTCACTCTACCCCGGGGTTTATTCCTCAGTAACATCACCGATCCCTCACTCTGCCCCAGGGTTTATTCCTCAGTAACATCACCGATCCCTCACTCTGCCCAGGGGTTTATTCCTCAGTAACATTACCGATCCCTCACTCTGCCCTGGGGTTTATTCCTCAGTAACATTGCCGATCCCTCGGTCTGCCAAGGGGTTTATTCCTCATTACACCGATCCCTCACTCTACCCCGGGGTTTATTCCTCAGTAACATCACCGATCCCTCATTCTGCCCCGGGGTTTATTCCTCAGTAACATCAGCGATCCCTCACTCTGACCCGGGGTTTATTCCTCAGTAACACAGATCCTTCACTCTGCCCCAGGGTTTATTCCTGAGTAACATCACCGAACCCTCACTCTGCCCCGGGGTTTATTCCTCAGTAACACCAATCTCTCACACTGCACCGGGGTATATTCCTCAGTAACATCACCGAACCCCCACTCTGCCCCGGGGTTTATTCCTCAGTAACACCGATCCCTCACTCTGCACCGGGATATATTCCTCAGTAACATCACCGATCCATCACTCTGCCCCAGGGTTTATTCCTCAGTAACACCGATCCCTCACTCTGCCCCGGGGTTTATTCCTCAGTAACATCACCGATACCTTACTCTGCCCCGTGGTTTATTCCTCAGTAACACCGATCCCTCAGTCTGCAACGTCGTTTATTCCTCAGTAACATCACCGATCCCTCACACTGCCCCGGGGTTTATTCCTCAGTAACATCACCGATCCCTCACTCTGCCCCGGGGTTTATTCCTCAGTAACATCACCGATCCCTCTCTCTGCCCCGGGGTTTATTCCTCAGTAACATTACCGATCCCTCACTCTGCCCTGGGGTTTATTCCTCAGTAACATTACCGATCCCTCAGTCTGCCAAGGGGTTTATTCCTCAGTAACACCGATCCCTCACTCTGCCCCGGGGTTTATTCCTCAGCAACATCACCGATCCCTCACTCTGCCCCGTGGTTTATTCCTCATTAACACCAATCTCTCACACTGCACCGGGGTTTATTCCTCAGTAACATCACCGAACCCCCACTCTGCCCCGGGGTTTATTCCTCAGTAACACCGATCCCTCACTCTGCACCGGGATATATTCCTCAGTAACATCACCGATCCAGCACTCTGCCCCAGGGTTTATTCCTCAGTAACACCGATCCCTCACTCTGCCCCGGGGTTTATTCCTCAGTAACATCACCGATACCTCACTCTGCCCCGGGGTTTATTCCTCAGTAACATCACCGATCCCTCACTCTGCCCCGGGGTTTATTCCTCAGTAACACTGATCCCTCACTCTGCCCTGGGGTTTATTCCTCAGTAACATCACCGATCCCTCACTCTGCCCCAGGGTTTATTCCTCAGTAACATCACCGATCCCACACACTGCCCCGGGGTTTATTCCTCAGTAACATCACCGATACCTTACTCTGCCCCGTGGTTTATTCCTCAGTAACACCGATCCCTCAGTCTGCAACGTCGTTTATTCCTCAGTAACATCACCGATCCCTCACACTGCCCCGGGGTTTATTCCTCAGTAACACCGATCCCTCACTCTGCCCCGGGGTTTATTCCTCAGTAACACCGATCCCTCACTCTGCCCCGGGGTTTATTCCTCAGTAACATCACCGATCCCTCACTGTGCCCCAGGGTTTATTCCTCAGTAACACCGATCCCTCACTCTGCCCCGGGGTTTATTCCTCAGTAACATCACCGATCCCTCACTCTGCCCCGGGGTTTATTCCTCAGTAACATCAGCGATCCCTCACTCTGACCCGTGGTTTATTCCTCAGTAACACAGATCCTTCACTCTGCCCCAGGGTTTATTCCTCAGTAACATCACCGATCCCTCACTCTGCCCCGGGGTTTATTCCTCAGTAACACCGATCCCTCACTCTGCACCGGGATATATTCCTCAGTAACATCACCGATCCCTCACTCTGCCCCGGGGTTTATTCCTCAGTAACACCGCTTCCTCACTCTGCCCCGGTGTTTATTCCTCAGTAAAATCACCGATCCCTCACTCTGCCCCGGGGTTTATTCCTCAGTAACATCACCGATCCCTCACTCTGCCCAGGGGTTTATTCCTCAGTAACATTACCGATTCCTCACTCTGCCCTGGGGTTTATTCCTCAGTAACATTACCGATCCCTCAGTCTGCCAAGGGGTTTATTCCTCAGTTACACCGATCCCTCACTCTGCCCCGGGGTTTATTCCTCAGTAACATCACCGATCCCTCACTCTGCCCCGGGGTTTATTCCTCAGTAACATCAGCGATCCCTCACTCTGACCCGGGGTTTATTCCTCAGTAACACAGATCCTTTACTCTGCCCCAGGGTTTATTCCTCAGTAACATCACCGATCCCTCACTCTGCCCCGGGGTTTATTCCTCAGTAACACCAATCTCTCACACTGCCCCGGGGTTTATTCCTCAGTAACATCACCGAATCCCCACTCTGCCCCGGGGTTTATTCCTCAGTAACACCGATCCCTCACTCTGCACCGGGATTTATTCCTCATTAACATCACCTATCCATCACTCTGCCCCGGGGTTTATTCCGCAGTAACATCACCGAACCCTCACTCTGCCCCGGGATTTATTCCTCCGTAACATCACCGATCCCTCACTCTGCCCCAGGGTTTATTCCTCAGTAACATCAACGATCCCTCACTCTGCCCCGGGGTTTATTCCTCAGTAACAGCGATCCCTCACTCTGCCCCGGGGTTTATTCCTCAGTAACATCACCGATCCCTCACTCTGCCCAGGGGTTTATTCCTCAGTAACACCGATCCCGCACTCTGCCCCGGGGTTTATTAATCAGTAACATCACCGATCCCTCACTCTGCCCCGGGGTTTATTCCTCAGTAACACCGATCCCTCACTCTGCCCCGGGGTTTATTCCTCAGTAACTCCGATCCCTCACTCTGCCCCAGGGTTTATTCCTCAGTAACATCACTGATCCCTCACTCTGCCCCGGGGTTTATTCCGCAGTACCATCACCGATCACTCACTCTGCCCCGGGGATTATTCCTCAGGAATACCGATCCCTCACTCTGCCCCGGGGTTTATTCCTCAGTAACATCAACGATCCCTCACTCTGCCCCGGGTTTTATTCCTTAGTAACATCAACAATCCCTCACTCTGCCCCGGAGTTTATTCCTCCGTAACATCACCGATCCCTCACTCTGCCCCAGGGTTTATTCCTCAGTAACATCACCGATCCCTCACTCTGCCCCGGGATATATTCCGCAGTAACACCGATCCCTCACTGTACACTGGGGTTTATTCCTCAGTAACATCACCGATCCCTCACTCTGCCCTGGGGTTTATTCCTCAGTAACACTGATCCCTCACTCTGCCCCGGGGTTTATTCCGCAGTAACATAACCGAACCCTCACTCTGCCCCGGGGTTTATTCCTCCGTAACATCACCGATCCCTCACTCTGCCCCAGGGTTTATTCCTCAGTAACATCAACGATCCCTCACCCTGCCCCGGGGTTTAATCCTCAGTAACATCAACGATCCCTCACTCTGCCCCGGGGTTTATTCCTCAGTAACATCGATCCCTCACTCTGCCCCAGTTTTTATTCCTCAGTAACATCAGCGATCCCTCACTCTGACCCGGGGTTTATTCCTCAGTAACACAGATCCTTCACTCTGCCCCAGGGTTTATTCCTGAGTAACATCACCGAACCCTCACTCTGCCCCGGGGTTTATTCCTCAGTAACACCAATCTCTCACACTGCACCGGGGTATATTCCTCAGTAACATCACCGAACCCCCACTCTGCCCCGGGGTTTATTCCTCAGTAACACCGATCCCTCACTCTGCACCGGGATATATTCCTCAGTAACATCACCGATCCATCACTCTGCCCCAGGGTTTATTCCTCAGTAACACCGATCCCTCACTCTGCCCCGGGGTTTATTCCTCAGTAACATCACCGATACCTTACTCTGCCCCGTGGTTTATTCCTCAGTAACACCGATCCCTCAGTCTGCAACGTCGTTTATTCCTCAGTAACATCACCGATCCCTCACACTGCCCCGGGGTTTATTCCTCAGTAACATCACCGATCCCTCACTCTGCCCCGGGGTTTATTCCTCAGTAACATCACCGATCCCTCACTCTGCCCGGGTTTTATTCCTTAGTAACATCAACAATCCCTCACTCTGCCCCGGAGTTTATTCCTCCGTAACATCACCGATCCCTCACTCTGCCCCGGGGTTTATTCCTCAGTAACATCACCGATCCCTCACTCTGCCCCGGGATATATTCCGCAGTAACACCGATCCCTCACTGTACACTGGGGTTTATTCCTCAGTAACATCACCGATCCCTCACTCTGCCCTGGGGTTTATTCCTCAGTAACACTGATCCCTCACTCTGCCCCGGGGTTTATTCCGCAGTAACATAACCGAACCCTCACTCTGCCCCGGGGTTTATTCCTCCGTAACATCACCGATCCCTCACTCTGCCCCAGGGTTTATTCCTCAGTAACATCAACGATCCCTCACCCTGCCCCGGGGTTTAATCCTCAGTAACATCAACGATCCCTCACTCTGCCCCGGGGTTTATTCCTCAGTAACATCGATCCCTCACTCTGCCCCAGTGTTTATTCCTCAGTAACATCAGCGATCCCTCACTCTGACCCGGGGTTTATTCCTCAGTAACACAGATCCTTCACTCTGCCCCAGGGTTTATTCCTGAGTAACATCACCGAACCCTCACTCTGCCCCGGGGTTTATTCCTCAGTAACACCAATCTCTCACACTGCACCGGGGTATATTCCTCAGTAACATCACCGAACCCCCACTCTGCCCCGGGGTTTATTCCTCAGTAACACCGATCCCTCACTCTGCACCGGGATATATTCCTCAGTAACATCACCGATCCATCACTCTGCCCCAGGGTTTATTCCTCAGTAACACCGATCCCTCACTCTGCCCCGGGGTTTATTCCTCAGTAACATCACCGATACCTTACTCTGCCCCGTGGTTTATTCCTCAGTAACACCGATCCCTCAGTCTGCAACGTCGTTTATTCCTCAGTAACATCACCGATCCCTCACACTGCCCCGGGGTTTATTCCTCAGTAACATCACCGATCCCTCACTCTGCCCCGGGGTTTATTCCTCAGTAACATCACCGATCCCTCTCTCTGCCCCGGGGTTTATTCCTCAGTAACATTACCGATCCCTCACTCTGCCCTGGGGTTTATTCCTCAGTAACATTACCGATCCCTCAGTCTGCCAAGGGGTTTATTCCTCAGTAACACCGATCCCTCACTCTGCCCCGGGGTTTATTCCTCAACAACATCACCGATCCCTCACTCTGCCCCGTGGTTTATTCCTCATTAACACCAATCTCTCACACTGCACCGGGGTTTATTCCTCAGTAACATCACCGAACCCCCACTCTGCCCCGGGGTTTATTCCTCAGTAACACCGATCCCTCACTCTGCACCGGGATATATTCCTCAGTAACATCACCGATCCAGCACTCTGCCCCAGGGTTTATTCCTCAGTAACACCGATCCCTCACTCTGCCCCGGGGTTTATTCCTCAGTAACATCACCGATACCTCACTCTGCCCCGGGGTTTATTCCTCAGTAACATCACCGATCCCTCACTCTGCCCCGGGGTTTATTCCTCAGTAACACTGATCCCTCACTCTGCCCTGGGGTTTATTCCTCAGTAACATCACCGATCCCTCACTCTGCCCCAGGGTTTATTCCTCAGTAACATCACCGATCCCACACACTGCCCCGGGGTTTATTCCTCAGTAACATCACCGATACCTTACTCTGCCCCGTGGTTTATTCCTCAGTAACACCGATCCCTCAGTCTGCAACGTCGTTTATTCCTCAGTAACATCACCGATCCCTCACACTGCCCCGGGGTTTATTCCTCAGTAACACCGATCCCTCACTCTGCCCCGGGGTTTATTCCTCAGTAACACCGATCCCTCACTCTGCCCCGGGGTTTATTCCTCAGTAACATCACCGATCCCTCACTGTGCCCCAGGGTTTATTCCTCAGTAACACCGATCCCTCACTCTGCCCCGGGGTTTATTCCTCAGTAACATCACCGATCCCTCACTCTGCCCCGGGGTTTATTCCTCAGTAACATCAGCGATCCCTCACTCTGACCCGTGGTTTATTCCTCAGTAACACAGATCCTTCACTCTGCCCCAGGGTTTATTCCTCAGTAACATCACCGATCCCTCACTCTGCCCCGGGGTTTATTCCTCAGTAACACCGATCCCTCACTCTGCACCGGGATATATTCCTCAGTAACATCACCGATCCCTCACTCTGCCCCGGGGTTTATTCCTCAGTAACACCGCTTCCTCACTCTGCCCCGGTGTTTATTCCTCAGTAAAATCACCGATCCCTCACTCTGCCCCGGGGTTTATTCCTCAGTAACATCACCGATCCCTCACTCTGCCCAGGGGTTTATCCCTCAGTAACATTACCGATTCCTCACTCTGCCCTGGGGTTTATTCCTCAGTAACATTACCGATCCCTCAGTCTGCCAAGGGGTTTATTCCTCAGTTACACCGATCCCTCACTCTGCCCCGGGGTTTATTCCTCAGTAACATCACCGATCCCTCACTCTGCCCCGGGGTTTATTCCTCAGTAACATCAGCGATCCCTCACTCTGACCCGGGGTTTATTCCTCAGTAACACAGATCCTTTACTCTGCCCCAGGGTTTATTCCTCAGTAACATCACCGATCCCTCACTCTGCCCCGGGGTTTATTCCTCAGTAACACCAATCTCTCACACTGCCCCGGGGTTTATTCCTCAGTAACATCACCGAATCCCCACTCTGCCCCGGGGTTTATTCCTCAGTAACACCGATCCCTCACTCTGCACCGGGATTTATTCCTCATTAACATCACCTATCCATCACTCTGCCCCGGGGTTTATTCCTCAGTAACATCACCGATCCCTCACTCTGCCCCGGGGTTTATTCCTCAGTAACATCACCGATCCCTCACTCTGCCCAGGGGTTTATTCCTCAGTAACATTACCGATTCCTCACTCTGCCCTGGGGTTTCTTCCTCAGTAACATTACCGATCCCTCGGTCTGCCAAGGGGTTTATTCCTCAGTTACACCGATCCCTCACTCTACCCCGGGGTTTATTCCTCAGTAACATCACCGATCCCTCACTCTGCCCCAGGGTTTATTCCTCAGTAACATCACCGATCCCTCACTCTGCCCAGGGGTTTATTCCTCAGTAACATTACCGATCCCTCACTCTGCCCTGGGGTTTATTCCTCAGTAACATTACCGATCCCTCGGTCTGCCAAGGGGTTTATTCCTCATTACACCGATCCCTCACTCTACCCCGGGGTTTATTCCTCAGTAACATCACCGATCCCTCACTCTGCCCCGGGGTTTATTCCTCAGTAACATCAGCGATCCCTCACTCTGACCCGGGGTTTATTCCTCAGTAACACAGATCCTTCACTCTACCCCAGGGTTTATTCCTCAGTAACATCACCGAACCCTCACTCTGCCCCGGGGTTTATTCCTCAGTAACATCACCGATCCCTCACTCTGCCCAGGGGTTTATTCCTCAGTAACATTACCGATTCCTCACTCTGCCCTGGGGTTTCTTCCTCAGTAACATTACCGATCCCTCGGTCTGCCAAGGGGTTTATTCCTCAGTTACACCGATCCCTCACTCTACCCCGGGGTTTATTCCTCAGTAACATCACCGATCCCTCACTCTGCCCCAGGGTTTATTCCTCAGTAACATCACCGATCCCTCACTCTGCCCAGGGG
Organism: Mobula birostris; assembly: GCF_030028105.1. Classification (NCBI taxonomy): domain Eukaryota; kingdom Metazoa; phylum Chordata; class Chondrichthyes; order Myliobatiformes; family Myliobatidae; genus Mobula; species Mobula birostris. The sequence goes on from NW_027274563.1 coordinate 82,947, forward strand.
TTTATTCCTCAGTAACATTACCGATCCCTCACTCTGCCCTGGGGTTTATTCCTCAGTAACATTACCGATCCCTCGGTCTGCCAAGGGGTTTATTCCTCATTACACCGATCCCTCACTCTACCCCGGGGTTTATTCCTCAGTAACATCACCGATCCCTCACTCTGCCCCGGGGTTTATTCCTCAGTAACATCAGCGATCCCTCACTCTGACCCGGGGTTTATTCCTCAGTAACACAGATCCTTCACTCTGCCCCAGGGTTTATTCCTCAGTAACATCACCGAACCCTCACTCTGCCCCGGGGTTTATTCCTCAGTAACACCAATCTCTCACACTGCACCGGGGTTTATTCCTCAGTAACATCACCGAACCCCCACTCTGCCCCGGGGTTTATTCCTCAGTAACACCGATCCCTCACTCTGCACCGGGATATATTCCTCAGTAACATCACCGATCCATCACTCTGCCCCAGGGTTTATTCCTCAGTAACACCGATCCCTCACTCTGCCCCGGGGTTTATTCCTCAGTAACATCACCGATACCATACTCTGCCCCGTGGTTTATTCCTCAGCAACACCGATCCCTCAGTCTGCAACGTCGTTTATTCCTCAGTAACATCACCGATCCCTCACACTGCCCCGGGGTTTATTCCTCAGTGACACCGATCCCTCACTCTGCCCCGGGGTTTATTCCTCAGTAACACCAATCTCTCACACTGCCCCGGGGTTTATCCCTCAGTAACATCACCGAATCCCCACTCTGCCCCGGGGTTTATTCCTCAGTAACACCGACCCCTCACTCTGCCCCGGGGTTTATTCCTCAGTAACATCACCGATCCCTCACTCTGCCCCGGGGTTTATTCCTCAGTAACATCAGCGATCCCTCACTCTGACCCGGGGTTTATTCCTCAGTAACACAGATCCTTTACTCTGCCCCAGGGTTTATTCCTCAGTAACATCACCGATCCCTCACTCTGCCCCGGGGTTTATTCCTCAGTAACACCAATCTCTCACACTGCCCCGGGGTTTATTCCTCAGTAACATCACCGAATCCCCACTCTGCCCCGGGGTTTATTCCTCAGTAACACCGATCCCTCACTCTGCACCGGGATTTATTCCTCATTAACATCACCTATCCATCACTCTGCCCCGGGGTTTATTCCTCAGTAACATCACCGATCCCTCACTCTGCCCCGGGGTTTATTCCTCAGTTACACCGATCCCTCACTCTACCCCGGGGTTTATTCCTCAGTAACATCACCGATCCCTCACTCTGCCCCAGGGTTTATTCCTCAGTAACATTACCGATCCCTCACTCTGCCCTGGGGTTTATTCCTCAGTAACATTACCGATCTCTCGGTCTGCCAAGGGGTTTAATCCTCATTACACCGATCCCTCACTCTACCCCGGGGTTTATTCCTCAGTAACATCACCGATCCCTCACTCTGCCCCGGGGTTTATTCCTCAGTAACATCAGCGATCCCTCACTCTGCCCCGGGGTTTATTCCTCAGTAACACAGATCCTTCACTCTGCCCCAGGGTTTATTCCTCAGTAACATCACCGAACCCTCACTCTGCCCCGGGGTTTATTCCTCAGTAACACCAATGTCTGACACTGCACCGGGGTTTATTCCTCAGTAACATCACCGAACCCCCACCCTGCCCCGGGGTTTATTCCTCAGTAACACCGATCCCTCACTCTGCACCGGGATATATTCCTCAGTAACATCACCGATCCATCACTCTGCCCCAGGGTTTATTCCTCAGTAACACCGATCCCTCACTCTGCCCCGGGGTTTATTCCTCAGTAACATCACCGATACCTTCATCTGCCCCGTGGTTTATTCCTCAGTAACACCGATCCCTCAGTCTGCAACGTCGTTTATTCCTCAGTAACATCACCGATCCCTCACACTGCCCCGGGGTTTATTCCTCAGTAACACCGATCCCTCACTCTGCCCCGGGGTTTATTCCTCAGTAACACCGATCCCTCACTCTGCCCCGGGGTTTATTCCTCAGTAACATCACCGATCCCTCACTCTGCCCCAGGGTTTATTCCTCAGTAACACCGATCCCTCACTCTGCCCCGGGGTTTATTCCTCAGTAACATCACCGATCCCTCACTCTGCCCCGGGTTTATTCCTCAGTAACATCAGCGATACCTCACTCTGACCCGTGGTTTATTCCTCAGTAACACAGATCCTTCACTCTGCCCCAGGGTTTATTCCTCAGTAACATCACCGAACCCTCACTCTGCCCCGGGGTTTATTCCTCAGTAACACCGATCCCTCACTCTGCACCGGGATATATTCCTCAGTAACATCACCGATCCCTCACTCTGCCCCGGGGTTTATTCCTCAGTAACACTGCTTCCTCACTCTGCCCCGGTGTTTATTCCTCAGTAAAATCACCGATCCCTCACTCTGCCCCGGGGTTTATTCCTCAGTAACATCACCGATCCCTCACTCTGCCCAGGGGTTTATTCCTCAGTAACATTACCGATTCCTCACTCTGCCCTGGGGTTTATTCCTCAGTAACATTACCGATCCCTCAGTCTGCCAAGGGGTTTATTCCTCAGTTACACCGATCCCTCACTCTGCCCCGGGGTTTATTCCTCAGTAACATCACCGATCCCTCACTCTGCCCCGGGGTTTATTCCTCAGTAACATCAGCGATCCCTCACTCTGACCCGGGGTTTATTCCTCAGTAACACAGATCCTTTACTCTGCCCCAGGGTTTATTCCTCAGTAACATCACCGATCCCTCACTCTGCCCCGGGGTTTATTCCTCAGTAACACCAATCACTCACACTGCCCCGGGGTTTATTCCTCAGTAACATCACCGAATCCCCACTCTGCCCCGGGGTTTATTCCTCAGTAACACCGATCCCTCACTCTGCACCGGGATTTATTCCTCATTAACATCACCTATCCATCACTCTGCCCGGGGTTTATTCCTCAGTAACATCACCGATCCCTCACTCTGCCCCGGGGATATTCCTCAGTAACATCACCGATCCCTTAGTCTGCCCAGGGGTTTATTCCTCAGCAACATCACCGATCCCTCACTCTGCCCTGGGGTTTCTTCCTCAGTAACATTACCGATCCCTCGGTCTGCCAAGGGGTTTATTCCTCAGTTACACCGATCCCTCACTCTACCCCGGGGTTTATTCCTCAGTAACATCACCGATCCCTCACTCTGCCCCAGGGTTTATTCCTCAGTAACATCACCGATCCCTCACTCTGCCCAGGGGTTTATTCCTCAGTAACATTACCGATCCCTCACTCTGCCCTGGGGTTTATTCCTCAGTAACATTGCCGATCCCTCGGTCTGCCAAGGGGTTTATTCCTCATTACACCGATCCCTCACTCTACCCCGGGGTTTATTCCTCAGTAACATCACCGATCCCTCACTCTGCCCCGGGGTTTATTCCTCAGTAACATCAGCGATCCCTCACTCTGACCCGGGGTTTATTCCTCAGTAACACAGATCCTTCACTCTGCCCCAGGGTTTATTCCTGAGTAACATCACCGAACCCTCACTCTGCCCCGGGGTTTATTCCTCAGTAACACCAATCTCTCACACTGCACCGGGGTTTATTCCTCAGTAACATCACCGAACCCCCACTCTGCCCCGGGGTTTATTCCTCAGTAACACCGATCCCTCACTCTGCACCGGGATATATTCCTCAGTAACATCACCGATCCATCACTCTGCCCCAGGGTTTATTCCTCAGTAACACCGATCCCTCACTCTGCCCCGGGGTTTATTCCTCAGTAACATCACCGATACCTTACTCTGCCCCGTGGTTTATTCCTCAGTAACACCGATCCCTCAGTCTGCAACGTCGTTTATTCCTCAGTAACATCACCGATCCCTCACACTGCCCCGGGGTTTATTCCTCAGTAACATCACCGATCCCTCACTCTGCCCCGGGGTTTATTCCTCAGTAACATCACCGATCCCTCTCTCTGCCCCGGGGTTTATTCCTCAGTAACATTACCGATCCCTCACTCTGCCCTGGGGTTTATTCCTCAGTAACATTACCGATCCCTCAGTCTGCCAAGGGGTTTATTCCTCAGTAACACCGATCCCTCACTCTGCCCCGGGGTTTATTCCTCAGCAACATCACCGATCCCTCACTCTGCCCCGTGGTTTATTCGTCATTAACACCAATCTCTCACACTGCACCGGGGTTTATTCCTCAGTAACATCACCGAACCCCACTCTGCCCCGGGGTTTATTCCTCAGTAACACCGATCCCTCACTCTGCACCGGGATATATTCCTCAGTAACATCACCGATCCAGCACTCTGCCCCAGGGTTTATTCCTCAGTAACACCGATCCCTCACTCTGCCCCGGGGTTTATTCCTCAGTAACATCACCGATACCTCACTCTGCCCCGGGGTTTATTCCTCAGTAACATCACCGATCCCTCACTCTGCCCGGGGTTTATTCCTCAGTAACACTGATCCCTCACTGTGCCCTGGGGTTTATTCCTCAGTAACATCACCGATCCCTCACTCTGCCCCAGGGTTTATTCCTCAGTAACATCACCGATCCCACACACTGCCCCGGGGTTTATTCCTCAGTAACATCACCGATACCTTACTCTGCCCCGTGGTTTATTCCTCAGTAACACCGATCCCTCAGTCTGCAACGTCGTTTATTCCTCAGTAACATCACCGATCCCTCACACTGCCCCGGGGTTTATTCCTCAGTAACACCGATCCCTCACTCTGCCCCGGGGTTTATTCCTCAGTAACACCGATCCCTCACTCTGCCCCGGGGTCTATTCCTCAGTAACATCTCCGATCCCTCACTGTGCCCCAGGGTTGATTCCTCAGTAACACCGAACCCTCACTCTGCCCCGGGGTTTATTCCTCAGTAACATCACCGATCCCTCACTCTGCCCCGGGGTTTATTCCTCAGTAACATCAGCGATCCCTCACTCTGACCCGTGGTTTATTCCTCAGTAACACAGATCCTTCACTCTGCCCCAGGGTTTATTCCTCAGTAAAATCACCGATCCCTCACTCTGCCCCGGGGTTTATTCCTCAGTAACATCACCGATCCCTCACTCTGCCCAGGGGTTTATTCCTCAGTAACATTACCGATTCCTCACTCTGCCCTGGGGTTTATTCCTCAGTAACATTACCGATCCCTCAGTCTGCCAAGGGGTTTATTCCTCAGTTACACCGATCCCTCACTCTGCCCCGGGGTTTATTCCTCAGTAACATCACCGATCCCTCACTCTGCCCCGGGGTTTATTCCTCAGTAACATCAGCGATCCCTCACTCTGACCCGGGATTTATTCCTCAGTAACACAGATCCTTTACTCTGCCCCAGGGTTTATTCCTCAGTAACATCACCGATCCCTCACTCTGCCCCGGGGTTTATTCCTCAGTAACACCAATCTCTCACACTGCCCCGGGGTTTATTCCTCAGTAACATCACCGAATCCCCACTCTGCCCGGGGTTTATTCCTCAGTAACACCGATCCCTCACTCTGCACCGGGATTTATTCCTCATTAACATCACCTATCCATCACTCTGCCCCGGGGTTTATTCCTCAGTAACATCACCGATCCCTCACTCTGCCCCGGGATATTCCTCAGTAACATCACCGATCCCTTACTCTGCCCAGGGGTTTATTCCTCAGTAACATTAAAGATTCCTCACTCTGCCCTGGGGTTTCTTCCTCAGTAACATTACCGATCTCTCGGTCTGCCAAGGGGTTTATTCCTCAGTTACACCGATCCCTCACTCTACCCCGGGGTTTATTCCTCAGTAACATCACCGATCCCTCACTCTGCCCCAGGGTTTATTCCTCAGTAACATCACCGATCCCTCACTCTGCCCAGGGGTTTATTCCTCAGTAACATTACCGATCCCTCACTCTGCCCTGGGGTTTATTCCTCAGTAACATTGCCGATCCCTCGGTCTGCCAAGGGGTTTATTCCTCATTACACCGATCCCTCACTCTACCCCGGGGTTTATTCCTCAGTAACATCACCGATCCCTCATTCTGCCCCGGGGTTTATTCCTCAGTAACATCAGCGATCCCTCACTCTGACCCGGGGTTTATTCCTCAGTAACACAGATCCTTCACTCTGCCCCAGGGTTTATTCCTGAGTAACATCACCGAACCCTCACTCTGCCCCGGGGTTTATTCCTCAGTAACACCAATCTCTCACACTGCACCGGGGTATATTCCTCAGTAACATCACCGAACCCCCACTCTGCCCCGGGGTTTATTCCTCAGTAACACCGATCCCTCACTCTGCACCGGGATATATTCCTCAGTAACATCACCGATCCCTCACTCTGCCCCAGGGTTTATTCCTCAGTAACATCACCGATCCCACACACTGCCCCGGGGTTTATTCCTCAGTAACATCACCGATACCTTACTCTGCCCCGTGGTTTATTCCTCAGTAACACCGATCCCTCAGTCTGCAACGTCGTTTATTCCTCAGTAACATCACCGATCCCTCACACTGCCCCGGGGTTTATTCCTCAGTAACACCGATCCCTCACTCTGCCCCGGGGTTTATTCCTCAGTAACACCGATCCCTCACTCTGCCCCGGGGTCTATTCCTCAGTAACATCTCCGATCCCTCACTGTGCCCCAGGGTTGATTCCTCAGTAACACCGAACCCTCACTCTGCCCCGGGGTTTATTCCTCAGTAACATCACCGATCCCTCACTCTGCCCCGGGGTTTATTCCTCAGTAACATCAGCGATCCCTCACTCTGACCCGTGGTTTATTCCTCAGTAACACAGATCCTTCACTCTGCCCCAGGGTTTATTCCTCAGTAAAATCACCGATCCCTCACTCTGCCCCGGGGTTTATTCCTCAGTAACATCACCGATCCCTCACTCTGCCCAGGGGTTTATTCCTCAGTAACATTACCGATTCCTCACTCTGCCCTGGGGTTTATTCCTCAGTAACATTACCGATCCCTCAGTCTGCCAAGGGGTTTATTCCTCAGTTACACCGATCCCTCACTCTGCCCCGGGGTTTATTCCTCAGTAACATCACCGATCCCTCACTCTGCCCCGGGGTTTATTCCTCAGTAACATCAGCGATCCCTCACTCTGACCCGGGGTTTATTCCTCAGTAACACAGATCCTTTACTCTGCCCCAGGGTTTATTCCTCAGTAACATCACCGATCCCTCACTCTGCCCCGGGGTTTATTCCTCAGTAACACCAATCTCTCACACTGCCCGGGGTTTATTCCTCAGTAACATCACCGAATCCCCACTCTGCCCCGGGATTTATTCCTCAGTAACACCGATCCCTCACTCTGCACCGGGATTTATTCCTCATTAACATCACCTATCCATCACTCTGCCCCGGGGTTTATTCCTCAGTAACATCACCGATCCCTCACTCTGCCCCGGGGATATTCCTCAGTAACATCACCGATCCCTTACTCTGCCCAGGGGTTTATTCCTCAGTAACATTAAAGATTCCTCACTCTGCCCTGGGGTTTCTTCCTCAGTAACATTACCGATCTCTCGGTCTGCCAAGGGGTTTATTCCTCAGTTACACCGATCCCTCACTCTACCCCGGGGTTTATTCCTCAGTAACATCACCGATCCCTCACTCTGCCCCAGGGTTTATTCCTCAGTAACATCACCGATCCCTCACTCTGCCCAGGGGTTTATTCCTCAGTAACATTACCGATCCCTCACTCTGCCCTGGGGTTTATTCCTCAGTAACATTGCCGATCCCTCGGTCTGCCAAGGGGTTTATTCCTCATTACACCGATCCCTCACTCTACCCCGGGGTTTATTCCTCAGTAACATCACCGATCCCTCATTCTGCCCCGGGGTTTATTCCTCAGTAACATCAGCGATCCCTCACTCTGACCCGGGGTTTATTCCTCAGTAACACAGATCCTTCACTCTGCCCCAGGGTTTATTCCTGAGTAACATCACCGAACCCTCACTCTGCCCCGGGGTTTATTCCTCAGTAACACCAATCTCTCACACTGCACCGGGGTATATTCCTCAGTAACATCACCGAACCCCCACTCTGCCCCGGGGTTTATTCCTCAGTAACACCGATCCCTCACTCTGCACCGGGATATATTCCTCAGTAACATCACCGATCCATCACTCTGCCCCAGGGTTTATTCCTCAGTAACACCGATCCCTCACTCTGCCCCGGGGTTTATTCCTCAGTAACATCACCGATACCTTACTCTGCCCCGTGGTTTATTCCTCAGTAACACCGATCCCTCAGTCTGCAACGTCGTTTATTCCTCAGTAACATCACCGATCCCTCACACTGCCCCGGGGTTTATTCCTCAGTAACATCACCGATCCCTCACTCTGCCCCGGGGTTTATTCCTCAGTAACATCACCGATCCCTCTCTCTGCCCCGGGGTTTATTCCTCAGTAACATTACCGATCCCTCACTCTGCCCTGGGGTTTATTCCTCAGTAACATTACCGATCCCTCAGTCTGCCAAGGGGTTTATTCCTCAGTAACACCGATCCCTCACTCTGCCCCGGGGTTTATTCCTCAGCAACATCACCGATCCCTCACTCTGCCCCGTGGTTTATTCCTCATTAACACCAATCTCTCACACTGCACCGGGTTTATTCCTCAGTAACATCACCGAACCCCCACTCTGCCCCGGGGTTTATTCCTCAGTAACACCGATCCCTCACTCTGCACCGGGATATATTCCTCAGTAACATCACCGATCCAGCACTCTGCCCCAGGGTTTATTCCTCAGTAACACCGATCCCTCACTCTGCCCCGGGGTTTATTCCTCAGTAACATCACCGATACCTCACTCTGCCCCGGGGTTTATTCCTCAGTAACATCACCGATCCCTCACTCTGCCCCGGGGTTTATTCCTCAGTAACACTGATCCCTCACTCTGCCCTGGGGTTTATTCCTCAGTAACATCACCGATCCCTCACTCTGCCCCAGGGTTTATTCCTCAGTAACATCACCGATCCCACACACTGCCCCGGGGTTTATTCCTCAGTAACATCACCGATACCTTACTCTGCCCCGTGGTTTATTCCTCAGTAACACCGATCCCTCAGTCTGCAACGTCGTTTATTCCTCAGTAACATCACCGATCCCTCACACTGCCCCGGGGTTTATTCCTCAGTAACACCGATCCCTCACTCTGCCCCGGGGTTTATTCCTCAGTAACACCGATCCCTCACTCTGCCCCGGGGTTTATTCCTCAGTAACATCACCGATCCCTCACTGTGCCCCAGGGTTTATTCCTCAGTAACACCGATCCCTCACTCTGCCCCGGGGTTTATTCCTCAGTAACATCACCGATCCCTCACTCTGCCCCGGGGTTTATTCCTCAGTAACATCAGCGATCCCTCACTCTGACCCGTGGTTTATTCCTCAGTAACACAGATCCTTCACTCTGCCCCAGGGTTTATTCCTCAGTAACATCACCGATCCCTCACTCTGCCCCGGGGTTTATTCCTCAGTAACACCGATCCCTCACTCTGCACCGGGATATATTCCTCAGTAACATCACCGATCCCTCACTCTGCCCCGGGGTTTATTCCTCAGTAACACCGCTTCCTCACTCTGCCCCGGTGTTTATTCCTCAGTAAAATCACCGATCCCTCACTCTGCCCCGGGGTTTATTCCTCAGTAACATCACCGATCCCTCACTCTGCCCAGGGGTTTATTCCTCAGTAACATTACCGATTCCTCACTCTGCCCTGGGGTTTATTCCTCAGTAACATTACCGATCCCTCAGTCTGCCAAGGGGTTTATTCCTCAGTTACACCGATCCCTCACTCTGCCCCGGGGTTTATTCCTCAGTAACATCACCGATCCCTCACTCTGCCCCGGGGTTTATTCCTCAGTAACATCAGCGATCCCTCACTCTGACCCGGGGTTTATTCCTCAGTAACACAGATCCTTTACTCTGCCCCAGGGTTTATTCCTCAGTAACATCACCGATCCCTCACTCTGCCCCGGGGTTTATTCCTCAGTAACACCAATCTCTCACACTGCCCCGGGGTTTATTCCTCAGTAACATCACCGAATCCCCACTCTGCCCCGGGGTTTATTCCTCAGTAACACCGATCCCTCACTCTGCACCGGGATTTATTCCTCATTAACATCACCTATCCATCACTCTGCCCCGGGGTTTATTCCGCAGTAACATCACCGAACCCTCACTCTGCCCCGGGGTTTATTCCTCCGTAACATCACCGATCCCTCACTCTGCCCCAGGGTTTATTCCTCAGTAACATCAACGATCCCTCACTCTGCCCCGGGGTTTATTCCTCAGTAACAGCGATCCCTCACTCTGCCCCGGGGTTTATTCCTCAGTAACATCACCGATCCCTCACTCTGCCAGGGGTTTATTCCTCAGTAACACCGATCCCGCACTCTGCCCCGGGGTTTATTAATCAGTAACATCACCGATCCCTCACTCTGCCCCGGGGTTTATTCCTCAGTAACACCGATCCCTCACTCTGCCCCGGGGTTTATTCCTCAGTAACTCCGATCCCTCACTCTGCCCCAGGGTTTATTCCTCAGTAACATCACTGATCCCTCACTCTG
>NW_027274564.1:0-93512 GCF_030028105.1 Mobula birostris
CATGTTATTGAGGGCATTAGTTTCAGGGCATGAGATTCAGGGCTGTAGATTCAGGGCAGGAGTTTCAGGGTATGCGATTCAGGGCATGAGTTTCAGGGCCGGAGATTCAGGGCATTAGTTTCAAGGCCTGAGATTCAGGGCAGGAGTTTCAGGGCATGAGATTCAGGGCATGATATTCAGTACAGGAGTTTCAGGGCATGAGATTCAGGGCATGAGTTTCAGGGCATCTGATTCAGGGCATGAGTTTTAGGGTAGGAGATTCAGGGCGGGAGATTCAATGCCGGAGATTTAGGGCATGAGATTCAGGGCTGTAGTTTCAGAACTTGAGATTCAGGGCAGGAGTTTTAGGGCATGAGATTCAGGGCAGGAGTTTCAGGGCATGAGATTCAGGGCAGGAGTTTCAGGGCAGGAGATTCAGGGCATGAGATTCAGGGCATGTGTTTCAGGGCATGAGATTCAGGGCAGGAGTTTCAGGGTATGAGATTCAGGGCATGAGATTCAGGGCATGAGATTCAGGGCATGAGATTCAGGGCAGGAGATTCAGGACAGGAGTTTCAGTGCTGGAGTTTCAGGGCTGGTGTTTTAGGGCATGAGTTTCAGAGCATGAGTTTCAGGGCAGGAGATTCTGAGTAGGAGTTTCAGGGCTGGAGTTTCAGCAGAAGAGATTCAGGGCAGGAGTTTCAGGACATGAGATTCAGCGCTGTGGTTTCAGGGCATGAGATTCAGGGCATGAGTTTCAGGGCAGGGGATTCTGGGCAGGAGTTTCAGGGCATGAGATTCGGCGCAGGAGTTTCAGTGCAGGAGCTTCTGCAGAAGAGGTTGTGGGCAGGAGTTTCAGGGCATCTTATTCAGGTAATTAGTTTCAGGGCATGAGATTCAGGGCTCGAGTTTCTGGGCAGGAGATTCAGGGCATGAGATTCAGGGCATGTGTTTCAGAGCATGAGATTCAGGGCATGAGTTTCAGGGTTGTGATTCAGGGCATGAGTTTTAGGGCAGGAGATTCAGGGCAGGAGATTCTGAGTAGGAGTTTCAGGGCTGGAGTTTCAGCAGAAGAGATTCAGGGCAGGAGTTTCAGGACATGAGATTCAGCGCTGTGGTTTCAGGGCTGGAGATTCAGGGCAGGAGTTTCAGGGCATGAGATTTAGGGCATGAGATTCAGTGCAGGAGATTCAGGACAGGAGTTTCAGTGCTGGAGTTTCAGGGCTGGTGTTTCAGGGCATGAGATTCAGGGCATGAGTTTCAGGGCAGGGGATTCTGGGCAGGAGTTTCAGGGCATGAGATTCGGCGCAGGAGTTTCAGTGCAGGAGCTTCTGCAGAAGAGATTGTGGGCAGGAGTTTCAGGGCATCTTATTCAGGTAATTAGTTTCAGGGCATGAGATTCAGGGCTCGAGTTTCTGGGCAGGAGATTCAGGGCATGAGATTCAGGGCATGTGTTTCAGAGCATGAGATTCAGGGCATGAGTTTCAGGGTTTGTGATTCAGGGCATGAGTTTTAGGGCAGGAGATTCAGGGCAGGAGATTCAGGGCTGTAGTTTCAGGGCTTGAGATTCAGGGCTGTAGATTCAGGGCAGGAGTTTCAGGGTATGAGATTCAGGGGATGACTTTCAGTACAGGAGTTTCACGGCATGAAATTCAGGGTATGAGTTTCAGGGCAGTAGATTCAGGGCAGGAGTTTCAGGGCATGAGATTCAGGGCAGGAGATTTAGGGCTGTAGTTTCAGGGCTTGAGATTCAGGGCAGGAGTTTCAGGGCAGGAGATTCAGGGCATGAGATTCAGGGCAAATGTTTCAGGGCATGAGATTCAGGGCAGGAGTTTCAGGGTATGAGATTCAGGGCATGAGTTTCGGGGCCAGAGATTCAGGGAATTAGTTTCAAGGCGTGAGATTCAGGGCAGGAGTTTCAGGGCATGAGATTCAGTGCATGACATTCAGTACAGGAGTTTCAGGGCATGAGATTCAGGGCATGAGTTTCAGAGCATGTGATTCAGGGCATGAGTTTTAGGGCAGGAGTTTCCGGGCGGGAGATTCAATACCGGAGATTTAGGGCATGAGATTCAGGGCTGTAGTTTCCGGGCTTGAGATTCAGGGCAGGAGTTACAGGGCACGAGATTCAGGGCATGAGTTTCAGGGCAGGAGATTCAGGGCATGAGATTCAGGGCAGGAGTTTCAGGGCATGAGATTCAGGGCATGAGTTTCAGGGCAGGAGATTCAGGGCATGAGATTCAGGGCATGTGTTTGAGGGCATGAGATTCAGGGCAGGAGTTTCAGGGTATGAGATTCAGGGCATGAGTTTCAGGGCCGGAGATTCAGGGAATTAGTTTCAAGGCATTAGATTCAGGGCAGGAGTTTCAGGGCATGACTTTCAGTACAGGAGTTTCAGGGCATGAGATTCAGGGCATGAGTTTCAGGGCATGTGGTTCAGGGCATGAGTTTCAGGGCATGTGGTTCAGGGCATGAGTTTTAGGGCAGGAGATTCAGGGCAGTAGCTTCAGTGCCAGAGTTTTATGGCATGATTTTCAGGGCATGAGTTTCAGGGCAGGAGATTCGGGGCAAGAGTTTCAGGGCATGAGATTCAGGGCATGAGGTTCAGGGCAGTAGATTCAGGACAGGAGTTTCAGTGCTGGAGTTTCAGCGCTGGTGTTTCAGGGCATGAGATTCAGGGCATGAGTTTCAGGGCAGGGGATTCTGGGCAGGAGTTTCAGGGCATGAGATTCGGCGCAGGAGTTTCAGTGCAGGAGCTTCTGCAGAAGAGATTGTGGGCAGGAGTTTCAGGGCATCTTATTCAGGTAATTAGTTTCAGGGCATGAGATTCAGGGCTCGAGTTTCTGGGCAGGAGATTCAGGGCATGAGATTCAGGGCATGTGTTTCAGAGCATGAGATTCAGGGCATGAGTTTCAGGGTTTGTGATTCAGGGCATGAGTTTTAGGGCAGGAGATTCAGGGCAGGAGATTCAGGGCTGTAGTTTCAGGGCTTGAGATTCAGGGCTGTAGATTCAGGGCAGGAGTTTCAGGGTATGAGATTCAGGGGATGACTTTCAGTACAGGAGTTTCACGGCATGAAATTCAGGGTATGAGTTTCAGGGCAGTAGATTCAGGGCAGGAGTTTCAGGGCATGAGATTCAGGGCAGGAGATTCAGGGCTGTAGTTTCAGGGCTTGAGATTCAGGGCAGGAGTTTCAGGGCAGGAGATTCAGGGCATGAGATTCAGGGCATATGTTTCAGGGCATGAGATTCAGGGCAGGAGTTTCAGGGTATGAGATTCAGGGCATGAGTTTCAGGGCCGGAGATTCAGGGCATTAGTTACAAGGCATGAGATTCAGGGCATGAGATTCAGAGCATGAGATTCAGGGCAAGAGTTTCAGTGCAGGAGATTCAGGGCCGGAGATTCAGTGCTGTGGTTTTAGGGCATGAGGTTCAGGGCATGAGTTTCAGTGCAGGAGATTCAGGGAATGAGATTCAGGGCATGACTTTCAGTACAGGAGTTTCAAGGCATGAGATTCAGGGGAGGGGTTTCAGGGCGTGTAATTCAGGGCATGACTTTCAGGACAGAAGATTCAGGGAAGGAGTTTCAGTGCAGGAGTTTCTGCAGAAGAGATTGTGGGCAGGAGTTTCAGGGCATGTTATTGAGGGCATTAGTTTCAGGGCATGAGATTCAGGGCTGTAGATTCAGGGCAGGAGTTTCAGGGTATGCGATTCAGGGCATGAGTTTCAGGGCCGGAGATTCAGGGCATTAGTTTCAAGGCCTGAGATTCAGGGCAGGAGTTTCAGGGCATGAGATTCAGGGCATGATATTCAGTACAGGAGTTTCAGGGCATGAGATTCAGGGCATGAGTTTCAGGGCATCTGATTCAGGGCATGAGTTTTAGGGTAGGAGATTCAGGGCGGGAGATTCAATGCCGGAGATTTAGGGCATGAGATTCAGGGCTGTAGTTTCAGAACTTGAGATTCAGGGCAGGAGTTTTAGGGCATGAGATTCAGGGCAGGAGTTTCAGGGCATGAGATTCAGGGCAGGAGTTTCAGGGCAGGAGATTCAGGGCATGAGATTCAGGGCATGTGTTTCAGGGCATGAGATTCAGGGCAGGAGTTTCAGGGTATGAGATTCAGGGCATGAGATTCAGGGCATGAGATTCAGGGCATGAGATTCAGGGCAGGAGATTCAGGACAGGAGTTTCAGTGCTGGAGTTTCAGGGCTGGTGTTTTAGGGCATGAGTTTCAGAGCATGAGTTTCAGGGCAGGAGATTCTGAGTAGGAGTTTCAGGGCTGGAGTTTCAGCAGAAGAGATTCAGGGCAGGAGTTTCAGGACATGAGATTCAGCGCTGTGGTTTCAGGGCATGAGATTCAGGGCATGAGTTTCAGGGCAGGGGATTCTGGGCAGGAGTTTCAGGGCATGAGATTCGGCGCAGGAGTTTCAGTGCAGGAGCTTCTGCAGAAGAGATTGTGGGCAGGAGTTTCAGGGCATCTTATTCAGGTAATTAGTTTCAGGGCATGAGATTCAGGGCTCGAGTTTCTGGGCAGGAGATTCAGGGCATGAGATTCAGGGCATGTGTTTCAGAGCATGAGATTCAGGGCATGAGTTTCAGGGTTTGTGATTCAGGGCATGAGTTTTAGGGCAGGAGATTCAGGGCAGGAGATTCTGAGTAGGAGTTTCAGGGCTGGAGTTTCAGCAGAAGAGATTCAGGGCAGGAGTTTCAGGACATGAGATTCAGCGCTGTGGTTTCAGGGCTGGAGATTCAGGGCAGGAGTTTCAGGGCATGAGATTTAGGGCATGAGATTCAGTGCAGGAGATTCAGGACAGGAGTTTCAGTGCTGGAGTTTCAGGGCTGGTGTTTCAGGGCATGAGATTCAGGGCATGAGTTTCAGGGCAGGGGATTCTGGGCAGGAGTTTCAGGGCATGAGATTCGGCGCAGGAGTTTCAGTGCAGGAGCTTCTGCAGAAGAGATTGTGGGCAGGAGTTTCAGGGCATCTTATTCAGGTAATTAGTTTCAGGGCATGAGATTCAGGGCTCGAGTTTCTGGGCAGGAGATTCAGGGCATGAGATTCAGGGCATGTGTTTCAGAGCATGAGATTCAGGGCATGAGTTTCAGGGTTTGTGATTCAGGGCATGAGTTTTAGGGCAGGAGATTCAGGGCAGGAGATTCAGGGCTGTAGTTTCAGGGCTTGAGATTCAGGGCTGTAGATTCAGGGCAGGAGTTTCAGGGTATGAGATTCAGGGGATGACTTTCAGTACAGGAGTTTCACGGCATGAAATTCAGGGTATGAGTTTCAGGGCAGTAGATTCAGGGCAGGAGTTTCAGGGCATGAGATTCAGGGCAGGAGATTTAGGGCTGTAGTTTCAGGGCTTGAGATTCAGGGCAGGAGTTTCAGGGCAGGAGATTCAGGGCATGAGATTCAGGGCAAATGTTTCAGGGCATGAGATTCAGGGCAGGAGTTTCAGGGTATGAGATTCAGGGCATGAGTTTCGGGGCCAGAGATTCAGGGAATTAGTTTCAAGGCGTGAGATTCAGGGCAGGAGTTTCAGGGCATGAGATTCAGTGCATGACATTCAGTACAGGAGTTTCAGGGCATGAGATTCAGGGCATGAGTTTCAGAGCATGTGATTCAGGGCATGAGTTTTAGGGCAGGAGTTTCCGGGCGGGAGATTCAATACCGGAGATTTAGGGCATGAGATTCAGGGCTGTAGTTTCCGGGCTTGAGATTCAGGGCAGGAGTTACAGGGCACGAGATTCAGGGCATGAGTTTCAGGGCAGGAGATTCAGGGCATGAGATTCAGGGCAGGAGTTTCAGGGCATGAGATTCAGGGCATGAGTTTCAGGGCAGGAGATTCAGGGCATGAGATTCAGGGCATGTGTTTGAGGGCATGAGATTCAGGGCAGGAGTTTCAGGGTATGAGATTCAGGGCATGAGTTTCAGGGCCGGAGATTCAGGGAATTAGTTTCAAGGCATTAGATTCAGGGCAGGAGTTTCAGGGCATGACTTTCAGTACAGGAGTTTCAGGGCATGAGATTCAGGGCATGAGTTTCAGGGCATGTGGTTCAGGGCATGAGTTTCAGGGCATGTGGTTCAGGGCATGAGTTTTAGGGCAGGAGATTCAGGGCAGTAGCTTCAGTGCCAGAGTTTTATGGCATGATTTTCAGGGCATGAGTTTCAGGGCATGAGATTCAGGGCATGAGGTTCAGGGCAGTAGATTCAGGGCAGGAGTTTCAGGGCATGAGATTCAGGGCATGACTTTCAGTACAGGATTTTCAGGGCATGAGATTCAGGGCATGAGTTTCAGGGCATGTAGTTCAGTGCATGAGTTTTAGGGCAGGAGATTCAGGGCAGTATATTCAGTGCCGGAGTTTTAGGGCATGATTTTCACGGCATGAGTTTCAGGGCCGGAGATTCAGTGCAGGAGTTTCAGCGCATGAGATTCAGGGCAGTAGAATCAGGGCAGGAGTTTCAGAGCATGAGATTCAGGGCAAGAGTTTCAGTGCAGGAGATTCAGGGCCGGAGATTCAGAGCAGTGGTTTTAGGGCATGAGATTCAGGGCATGAATTTCAGGGCAGGAGATTCAGGGCAAGAGTTTCAGTGCAGGAGATTCAGGGCCGGAGATTCAGAGCAGTGGTTTTAGGGCATGAGATTCAGGGCATGAATTTCAGGGCAGGAGATTCAGGGCAGGAGCTTCAGTGCAGGAGTTTCTGCAGAAGAGATTGTGGGCAGGAGTTTCAGGGCATGTTATTCAGGGCATTAGTTTCAGGGCATGAGATTCAGGGCTTGATATTCAGGGCAGGAGATTCAGTACAGGAGTTTCAGGGTATGAGATTCAGGGCATGAGTTTCAGGGCCGGAGATTCAGGGCATTAGTTTCAAGGCATGAGATTCAGGGCATGAGATTCAGGGCATGAGATTCAGGGCAGGAGATTCAGGACAGGAGTTTCAGTGCTGGGGTTTCAGGGCTGGTGATTCAGGGCATGAGTTTCAGGGCAGGAGATTCTGGGTAGGAGTTTCAGGGCTGGAGTTTCAGCAGAAGAGATTCAGGGCATGAGATTCAGGGCATGTGTTTCAGAGCATGAGATTCAGGGCATGAGTTTCAGGGTTTGTGATTCAGGGCATGAGTTTTAGGGCAGGAGATTCAGGGCAGGAGATTCAGGGCTGTAGTTTCAGGGCTTGAGATTCAGGGCTGTAGATTCAGGGCAGGAGTTTCAGGGTATGAGATTCAGGGGATGACTTTCAGTACAGGAGTTTCACGGCATGAAATTCAGGGTATGAGTTTCAGGGCAGTAGATTCAGGGCAGGAGTTTCAGGGCATGAGATTCAGGGCAGGAGATTCAGGGCTGTAGTTTCAGGGCTTGAGATTCAGGGCAGGAGTTTCAGGGCAGGAGATTCAGGGCATGAGATTCAGGGCATATGTTTCAGGGCATGAGATTCAGGGCAGGAGTTTCAGGGTATGAGATTCAGGGCATGAGTTTCAGGGCCGGAGATTCAGGGCATTAGTTACAAGGCATGAGATTCAGGGCATGAGATTCTGAGCATGAGATTCAGGGCAAGAGTTTCAGTGCAGGAGATTCAGGGCCGGAGATTCAGTGCTGTGGTTTTAGGGCATGAGGTTCAGGGCATGAGTTTCAGTGCAGGAGATTCAGGGAATGAGATTCAGGGCATGACTTTCAGTACAGGAGTTTCAAGGCATGAGATTCAGGGGAGGGGTTTCAGGGCGTGTAATTCAGGGCATGACTTTCAGGACAGAAGATTCAGGGAAGAAGTTTCAGTGCAGGAGTTTCTGCAGAAGAGATTGTGGGCAGGAGTTTCAGGGCATGTTATTGAGGGCATTAGTTTCAGGGCATGAGATTCAGGGCTGTAGATTCAGGGCAGGAGTTTCAGGGTATGCGATTCAGGGCATGAGTTTCAGGGCCGGAGATTCAGGGCATTAGTTTCAAGGCCTGAGATTCAGGGCAGGAGTTTCAGGGCATGAGATTCAGGGCATGATATTCAGTACAGGAGTTTCAGGGCATGAGATTCAGGGCATGAGTTTCAGGGCATCTGATTCAGGGCATGAGTTTTAGGGTAGGAGATTCAGGGCGGGAGATTCAATGCCGGAGATTTAGGGCATGAGATTCAGGGCTGTAGTTTCAGAACTTGAGATTCAGGGCAGGAGTTTTAGGGCATGAGATTCAGGGCAGGAGTTTCAGGGCATGAGATTCAGGGCAGGAGATTCAGGGCATGAGATTCAGGGCATGTGTTTCAGGGCATGAGATTCAGGGCAGGAGTTTCAGGGTATGAGATTCAGGGCATGAGATTCAGGGCATGAGATTCAGGGCATGAGATTCAGGGCAGGAGATTCAGGACAGGAGTTTCAGTGCTGGAGTTTCAGGGCTGGTGTTTTAGGGCATGAGTTTCAGAGCATGAGTTTCAGGGCAGGAGATTCTGAGTAGGAGTTTCAGGGCTGGAGTTTCAGCAGAAGAGATTCAGGGCAGGAGTTTCAGGACATGAGATTCAGCGCTGTGGTTTCAGGGCATGAGATTCAGGGCATGAGTTTCAGGGCAGGGGATTCTGGGCAGGAGTTTCAGGGCATGAGATTCGGCGCAGGAGTTTCAGTGCAGGAGCTTCTGCAGAAGAGATTGTGGGCAGGAGTTTCAGGGCATCTTATTCAGGTAATTAGTTTCAGGGCATGAGATTCAGGGCTCGAGTTTCTGGGCAGGAGATTCAGGGCATGAGATTCAGGGCATGTGTTTCAGAGCATGAGATTCAGGGCATGAGTTTCAGGGTTTGTGATTCAGGGCATGAGTTTTAGGGCAGGAGATTCAGGGCAGGAGATTCAGGGCTGTAGTTTCAGGGCTTGAGATTCAGGGCTGTAGATTCAGGGCAGGAGTTTCAGGGTATGAGATTCAGGGGATGACTTTCAGTACAGGAGTTTCACGGCATGAAATTCAGGGTATGAGTTTCAGGGCAGTAGATTCAGGGCAGGAGTTTCAGGGCATGAGATTCAGGGCAGGAGATTTAGGGCTGTAGTTTCAGGGCTTGAGATTCAGGGCAGGAGTTTCAGGGCAGGAGATTCAGGGCATGAGATTCAGGGCAAATGTTTCAGGGCATGAGATTCAGGGCAGGAGTTTCAGGGTATGAGATTCAGGGCATGAGTTTCGGGGCCAGAGATTCAGGGAATTAGTTTCAAGGCGTGAGATTCAGGGCAGGAGTTTCAGGGCATGAGATTCAGTGCATGACATTCAGTACAGGAGTTTCAGGGCATGAGATTCAGGGCATGAGTTTCAGAGCATGTGATTCAGGGCATGAGTTTTAGGGCAGGAGTTTCCGGGCGGGAGATTCAATACCGGAGATTTAGGGCATGAGATTCAGGGCTGTAGTTTCCGGGCTTGAGATTCAGGGCAGGAGTTACAGGGCACGAGATTCAGGGCATGAGTTTCAGGGCAGGAGATTCAGGGCATGAGATTCAGGGCAGGAGTTTCAGGGCATGAGATTCAGGGCATGAGTTTCAGGGCAGGAGATTCAGGGCATGAGATTCAGGGCATGTGTTTGAGGGCATGAGATTCAGGGCAGGAGTTTCAGGGTATGAGATTCAGGGCATGAGTTTCAGGGCCGGAGATTCAGGGAATTAGTTTCAAGGCATTAGATTCAGGGCAGGAGTTTCAGGGCATGACTTTCAGTACAGGAGTTTCAGGGCATGAGATTCAGGGCATGAGTTTCAGGGCATGTGGTTCAGGGCATGAGTTTTAGGGCAGGAGATTCAGGGCAGTAGCTTCAGTGCCAGAGTTTTATGGCATGATTTTCAGGGCATGAGTTTCAGGGCAGGAGATTCGGGGCAAGAGTTTCAGGGCATGAGATTCAGGGCATGAGGTTCAGGGCAGTAGATTCAGGGCAGGAGTTTCAGGGCATGAGATTCAGGGCATGACTTTCAGTACAGGATTTTCAGGGCATGAGATTCAGGGCATGAGTTTCAGGGCATGTAGTTCAGTGCATGAGTTTTAGGGCAGGAGATTCAGGGCAGTATATTCAGTGCCGGAGTTTTAGGGCATGATTTTCACGGCATGAGTTTCAGGGCCGGAGATTCAGTGCAGGAGTTTCAGCGCATGAGATTCAGGGCAGTAGAATCAGGGCAGGAGTTTCAGAGCATGAGATTCAGGGCAAGAGTTTCAGTGCAGGAGATTCAGGGCCGGAGATTCAGAGCAGTGGTTTTAGGGCATGAGATTCAGGGCATGAATTTCAGGGCAGGAGATTCAGGGCAAGAGTTTCAGTGCAGGAGATTCAGGGCCGGAGATTCAGAGCAGTGGTTTTAGGGCATGAGATTCAGGGCATGAATTTCAGGGCAGGAGATTCAGGGCAGGAGCTTCAGTGCAGGAGTTTCTGCAGAAGAGATTGTGGGCAGGAGTTTCAGGGCATGTTATTCAGGGCATTAGTTTCAGGGCATGAGATTCAGGGCTTGATATTCAGGGCAGGAGATTCAGTACAGGAGTTTCAGGGTATGAGATTCAGGGCATGAGTTTCAGGGCCGGAGATTCAGGGCATTAGTTTCAAGGCATGAGATTCAGGGCATGAGATTCAGGGCATGAGATTCAGGGCAGGAGATTCAGGACAGGAGTTTCAGTGCTGGGGTTTCAGGGCTGGTGATTCAGGGCATGAGTTTCAGGGCAGGAGATTCTGGGTAGGAGTTTCAGGGCTGGAGTTTCAGCAGAAGAGATTCAGGGCAGGAGTTTCAGGACATGAGATTCAGCGCTGTGGTTTAAGGGCTGGAGATTCAGGGCCGGAGTTTCAGGGCATGAGATTTTGGGCATTAGATTCAGTGCAGGAGATTCAGGACAGGAGTTTCAGGCTGGAGTTTCAGGGCTGGTGTATCAGGGCATGAGATTCAGGGCATGAGTTTCAGGGCAGGGGATTCTGGGCAGGAGTTTAAGGGCATGAGATTCAGGGCAGGAGTTTCAGTGCAGGAGTTTCTGCAGAAGAGATTGTGGGCAGGAGTTTCAGGGCATCATATTCAGGGAATTAGTTTCAGGGCATGAGATTCAGGGCTGTAGATTCAGGGCTCGAGATTCTGGGCAGGAGTTTCAAGGCATGAGATTCAGGGCATGAGATTCAGGGCATGAGATTCAGGGCATGAGATTCAGGGCATGAGTTTCAGGGCATCAGATTCAGGGCATGAGTTTCAGGGCAGGAGATTCAGGGCGGGAGATTCAATGCCGGAGATTTAGGGCATGAGATTCAGGGCTGTAGTTTCAGGGCTTGAGATTCAGGGCAGGGGTTTCAGGGCATGAGATTCAGGGCATGAGTTTCAGGGCATGTAGTTACGTGCATGAGTTTTAGGGCAGGAGATTCAGGGCTGTAGATTCAGTGCCGGAGTTTTAGGGCATGATTTTCACAGCATGAGTTTCAGGGCAGGAGATTCACGGCAGGAGTTTCAGGGCATGAGATTCAGGGCATGACTTTCAGGGATGTAGATTCAGGGCAGTAGTTTCAGTGCAGGAGTTTCTGCAGAAGAGATTGTGGGCAGGAGTTTCAGGGCATGGTATACAGGGCATTAGTTTCAGGGCATGAGATTCAGGGCAGGAGTTTCAGGGTATGAGATTCAGGGCATGACTTTCAGTACAGGAGTTTCACGGCATGAAATTCAGGGCAGGAGTTTCAGGGCATGAGATTCAGTGCATGACTTTCAGAACATGTAGTTCAGTGCATGAGTTTTAGGGCAGGAGATTCAGGGCAGTAGATTCAGTGCTGGAGTTTCAGGGCATGATTTTCAGGGCATGAGTTTCAGGGCAGGAGATTCAGGGCAGGAGTTTCAGGGCATGAGATTCAGGGCATGACTTTCAGGGCTGTAGATTCAGGGCAGGAGTTTCAGAGCATGAGATTCAGGGCAAGAGTTTCAGTGCAGGAGATTCAGGGCCGGAGATTCAGTGCAGCGGTTTTACGGCATGAGATTCAGGGCATGAATTTCAATGCAGGAGATTCAGGGCCTGAGATTCAGTGCAGTGGCTTTAGGGCATGAGATTCAGGGCATGAGTTTCAGGGCATGTGATTCAGGGCATGAGTTTTAGGGCAGGAGATTCAGGGCGGGAGATTCAATGCCGGAGATTTAGGGCATGAAATTAAGGGCTGTAGTTTCAGGGCTTGAGATTCAGGGCATGAGTTTCAGGACTGTAGATTCAGGGCAGGAGTTTCAGGACATGAGATTCAGGACATGAGTTTCAGGGCAGGAGATTCAGCACAGGAGATTAAGTGCCGGCGTTTTAGGGCATGAGATTGAGGTATGAGTTTCAGGGCAGGAGATTCAGGGAAGGAGTTTCAGTGCTGGAGTTTCTGCAGAATAGATTCAAGTCAGGAGTTTCAGGGCATGAGATTCAGGGCATGAGATTCAGGGCAGGAGATTCAGGACAGGAGTTTCAGTGCTGGAGTTTCAGGGCTGGTGTTTCAGGGCATGAGATTCAGGGCATGAGTTTCAGGGCAGGAGATTCTGGGTAGGAGTTTCAGGGCTGGAGATTCAGCAGAAGAGATTCAGGGCAGGAGTTTCAGGACATCAGATTCAGCGCTTTGGTTTCAGGGCTGGAGATTCAGGGCAGGAGTTTCAGGGCATGAGATTCAGGGCATGAGATTCAGTGCAGGAGATTCAGGACAGGAGTTTCAGTGCTGGAGTTTCAGGGCTGGTGTTTCAGGGCATGAGATTCAGGGCATGAGTTTCAGGGCAGGTGATTCTGGGCAGGAGTTTCAGGGCATGAGATTCAGGGCATGAGTTTCAGGGCATGAGATTCAGGGCAGGAATTTCAGGGCATGAGATTCAGGACATTAGATTCAGGGCATGAGATTCAGGGCAGGAGTTTCAGGGCATGAGATTCAGGGCATGAGTTTCAGGGCAGTAGATTCAGGGCAGGAGTTTCAGAGCATGAGATTCAGGGCAAGAGTTTCAGTGCAGGAGATTCAGGGCCGGAGATTCAGTGCAGTGGTTTTAGGGCATGAGATTCAGGGCATGAGTTTCAGGGCAGGAGATTCAGGGCAGGAGTTTCAGTGCAGGAGTTTCTGCAGAAGAGATTATGGGCAGGAGTTTCAGGGCATGTTATTCAGGGCATTAGTTTCAGGGCATGAGATTCAGGGCTTGAGATTCAGGGCAGGAGTTTCAGGGCATGAAATTCAGCGCATGAGTTTCAGGGCAGGAGATTCAGGGCTTGATATTCAGGGCAGGACATTCAGTACAGGAGTTTCAGGGCATGAGTTTCAGGGCATGAGATTCAGGGCATGAGTTTCAGGGCATGAGATTCAGGGCAGGAGTTTCAGGGTATGAGATTCAGGGCATGAGTTTCAGGGCCGGAGATTCAGGGCATTAGTTACAAGGCATGAGATTCAGGGCATGAGATTCAGGGCATGAGATTCAGGGCAGGAGATTCAGGACAGGAGTTTCAGTGCTGGAGTTTCAGGGCTGGTGTTTTAGGGCATGAGTTTCAGAGCATGAGTTTCAGGGCAGGAGATTCTGAGTAGGAGTTTCAGGGCTGGAGTTTCAGCAGAAGAGATTCAGGGCAGGAGTTTCAGGACATGAGATTCAGCGCTGTGGTTTCAGGGCTGGAGATTCAGGGCAGGAGTTTCAGGGCATGAGATTTAGGGCATGAGATTCAGTGCAGGAGATTCAGGACAGGAGTTTCAGTGCTGGAGTTTCAGCGCTGGTGTTTCAGGGCATGAGATTCAGGGCATGAGTTTCAGGGCAGGGGATTCTGGGCAGGAGTTTCAGGGCATGAGATTCGGCGCAGGAGTTTCAGTGCAGGAGCTTCTGCAGAAGAGATTGTGGGCAGGAGTTTCAGGGCATCTTATTCAGGTAATTAGTTTCAGGGCATGAGATTCAGGGCTCGAGTTTCTGGGCAGGAGATTCAGGGCATGAGATTCAGGGCAGGAGTTTCAGAGCATGAGATTCAGGGCATGAGTTTCAGGGTTTGTGATTCAGGGCATGAGTTTTAGGGCAGGAGATTCAGGGCAGGAGATTCAGGGCAGGAGTTTCAGGGCATGAGATTCAGGGCATGACTTTCAGGGCTGTAGATTCAGGGCAGGAGTTTCAGTGCAGGAGTTTCTGCAGAAGAGATTGTGGGCAGGAGTTTCAGGGCATGGTATTCAGGGCATTAGTTTCAGGGCATGAGATTCAGGGCTGTAGTTTCAGGGCTTGAGATTCAGGGCTGTAGATTCAGGGCAGGAGTTTCAGGGTATGAGATTCAGGGGATGACTTTCAGTACAGGAGTTTCACGGCATGAAATTCAGGGTATGAGTTTCAGGGCAGTAGATTCAGGGCAGGAGTTTCAGGGCATGAGATTCAGGGCAGGAGATTCAGGGCTGTAGTTTCAGGGCTTGAGATTCAGGGCAGGAGTTTCAGGGCAGGAGATTCAGGGCATGAGATTCAGGGCATATGTTTCAGGGCATGAGATTCAGGGCAGGAGTTTCAGGGTATGAGATTCAGGGCATGAGTTTCGGGGCCGGAGATTCAGGGAATTAGTTTCAAGGCGTGAGATTCAGGGCAGGAGTTTCAGGGCATGAGATTCAGTGCATGACATTCAGTACAGGAGTTTCAGGGCATGAGATTCAGGGCATGAGTTTCAGGGCATGTGATTCAGGGCATGAGTTTTAGGGCAGGAGTTTCCGGGCGGGAGATTCAAAACCGGAGATTTCGGGCATGAGATTCAGGGCTGTAGTTTCCGGGCTTGAGATTCAGGGCAGGAGTTACAGGGCACGAGATTCAGGGCATGAGTTTCAGGGCAGGAGATTCAGGGCATGAGATTCAGGGCAGGAGTTTCAGGGCATGAGATTCAGGGCATGAGTTTCAGGGCAGGAGATTCAGGGCATGAGATTCAGGGCATGTGTTTCAGGGCAGGAGTTTCAGGGCATGACTTTCAGTACAGAAGTTTCAGGGCATGAGATTCAGGGCATGAGTTTCAGGGCATGTGGTTCAGGGCATGAGTTTCAGGGCATGTGGTTCAGGGCATGAGTTTTAGGGCAGGAGATTCAGGGCAGTAGATTCAGTGCCAGAGTTTTATGGCATGATTTTCAGGGCATGAGTTTCAGGGCAGGAGATTCGGGGCAAGAGTTTCAGGGCATGAGATTCAGGGCATGAGGTTCAGGGCAGTAGATTCAGGGCAGGAGTTTCAGGGCATGAGATTCAGGGCATGACTTTCAGTACAGGATTTTCAGGGCATGAGATTCAGGGCATGAGTTTCAGGGCATGTAGTTCAGTGCATGAGTTTTAGGGCAGGAGATTCAGGGCAGTAGATTCAGTGCCGGAGTTTTAGGGCATGATTTTCACGGCATGAGTTTCAGGGCCGGAGATTCAGTGCAGGAGTTTCAGCGCATGAGATTCAGGGCAGAAGAATCAGGGCAGGAGTTTCAGAGCATGAGATTCAGGGCAAGAGTTTCAGTGCAGGAAATTCAGGGCCGGAGATTCAGAGCAGTGGTTTTAGGGCATGAGATTCAGGGCATGAATTTCAGGGCAGGAGATTCAGGGCAAGAGTTTCAGTGCAGGAGATTCAGGGCCGGAGATTCAGAGCAGTGGTTTTAGGGCATGAGATTCAGGGCAGGAGATTCAGGGCAGGAGTTTCAGTGCAGGAGTTTCTGCAGAAGAGATTGTGGGCAGGAGTTTCAGGGCATGTTATTCAGGGCATTAGTTTCAGGGCATGAGATTCAGGGCTGTAGATTCAGGGCTTGATATTCAGGGCAGGAGATTCAGTACAGGAGTTTCAGGGTATGAGATTCAGGGCATGAGTTTCAGGGTATGAGATTCAGGGCAGGAGATTCAGGACAGGAGTTTCAGTGCTGGGGTTTCAGGGCTGGTGATTCAGGGCATGAGTTTCAGGGCAGGAGATTCTGGGTAGGAGTTTCAGGGCTGGAGTTTCAGCAGAAGAGATTCAGGGCAGGAGTTTCACGACATGAGATTCAGCGCTGTGGTTTAAGGGCTGGAGATTCAGGGCCGGAGTTTCAGGGCATGAGATTTAGGGCATTAGATTCAGTGCAGGAGAGTCAGGACAGGGGTTTCAGGCTGGAGTTTCAGGGCTGGTGTATCAGGGCATGAGATTCAGGGCATGAGTTTCAGGGCAGGGGATTCTGGGCAGGAGTTTAAGGGCATGAGATTCAGGGCAGGAGTTTCAGTGCAGGAGTTTCTGCAGAAGAGATTGTGGGCAGGAGTTTCAGGGCATCATATTCAGGGAATTAGTTTCAGGGCATGAGATTCAGGGCTGTAGATTCAGGGCTCGAGATTCTGGGCAGGAGTTTCAAGGCATGAGATTCAGGGCATGAGATTCAGGGCATGTGTTTCAGGGCATGAGATTCAGGGCATGAGTTTCAGGGTATGTGATTCAGGGCATGAGTTTTAGGGCAGGAGATTCAGGGCGGGAGATTCAATGCCGGAGATTTAGGGCATGAGATTCAGGGCTGTAGTTTCAGGGCTTGAGATTCAGGGCAGGAGTTTCAGGGCATGAGATTCAGGGCATGAGTTTCAGGGCATGAGATTCAGGGCAGGAGATTCAGGGCATGAGATTCAGGGCATGTGTTTCAGGGCATGAGATTCAGGGCAGGAGATTCAGGGCATGAGATTCAGGGCATGTGTTTCAGGGCATGAGATTCAGGGCATGTGTTTCAGAGCATGAGATTCAGGGCATGAGTTTCAGGGTTTGTGATTCAGGGCATGAGTTTTAGGGCAGGAGATTCAGGGCAGGAGATTCAGGGCAGGAGTTTCAGGGCATGAGATTCAGGGCATGACTTTCAGGGCTGTAGATTCAGGGCAGGAGTTTCAGTGCAGGAGTTTCTGCAGAAGAGATTGTGGGCAGGAGTTTCAGGGCATGGTATACAGGGCATTAGTTTCAGGGCATGAGATTCAGGGCAGGAGTTTCAGGGTATGAGATTCAGGGCATGAGTTTCAGGGCCGGAGATTCAGGGCATTAGTTACAAGGCATGAGATTCAGGGCATGAGATTCAGGGCATGAGATTCAGGGCAGGAGATTCAGGACAGGAGTTTCAGTGCTGGAGTTTCAGGGCTGGTGTTTTAGGGCATGAGTTTCAGAGCATGAGTTTCAGGGCAGGAGATTCTGAGTAGGAGTTTCAGGGCTGGAGTTTCAGCAGAAGAGATTCAGGGCAGGAGTTTCAGGACATGAGATTCAGCGCTGTGGTTTCAGGGCTGGAGATTCAGGGCAGGAGTTTCAGGGCATGAGATTTAGGGCATGAGATTCAGTGCAGGAGATTCAGGACAGGAGTTTCAGTGCTGGAGTTTCAGCGCTGGTGTTTCAGGGCATGAGATTCAGGGCATGAGTTTCAGGGCAGGGGATTCTGGGCAGGAGTTTCAGGGCATGAGATTCGGCGCAGGAGTTTCAGTGCAGGAGCTTCTGCAGAAGAGATTGTGGGCAGGAGTTTCAGGGCATCTTATTCAGGTAATTAGTTTCAGGGCATGAGATTCAGGGCTCGAGTTTCTGGGCAGGAGATTCAGGGCATGAGATTCAGGGCATGTGTTTCAGAGCATGAGATTCAGGGCATGAGTTTCAGGGTTTGTGATTCAGGGCATGAGTTTTAGGGCAGGAGATTCAGGGCAGGAGATTCAGGGCAGGAGTTTCAGGGCATGAGATTCAGGGCATGACTTTCAGGGCTGTAGATTCAGGGCAGGAGTTTCAGTGCAGGAGTTTCTGCAGAAGAGATTGTGGGCAGGAGTTTCAGGGCATGGTATTCAGGGCATTAGTTTCAGGGCATGAGATTCAGGGCTGTAGTTTCAGGGCTTGAGATTCAGGGCTGTAGATTCAGGGCAGGAGTTTCAGGGTATGAGATTCAGGGGATGACTTTCAGTACAGGAGTTTCACGGCATGAAATTCAGGGTATGAGTTTCAGGGCAGTAGATTCAGGGCAGGAGTTTCAGGGCATGAGATTCAGGGCAGGAGATTCAGGGCTGTAGTTTCAGGGCTTGAGATTCAGGGCAGGAGTTTCAGGGCAGGAGATTCAGGGCATGAGATTCAGGGCATATGTTTCAGGGCATGAGATTCAGGGCAGGAGTTTCAGGGTATGAGATTCAGGGCATGAGTTTCGGGGCCGGAGATTCAGGGAATTAGTTTCAAGGCGTGATATTCAGGGCAGGAGTTTCAGGGCATGAGATTCAGTGCATGACATTCAGTACAGGAGTTTCAGGGCATGAGATTCAGGGCATGAGTTTCAGGGCATGTGATTCAGGGCATGAGTTTTAGGGCAGGAGTTTCCGGGCGGGAGATTCAAAACCGGAGATTTCGGGCATGAGATTCAGGGCTGTAGTTTCCGGGCTTGAGATTCAGGGCAGGAGTTACAGGGCACGAGATTCAGGGCATGAGTTTCAGGGCAGGAGATTCAGGGCATGAGATTCAGGGCAGGAGTTTCAGGGCATGAGATTCAGGGCATGAGTTTCAGGGCAGGAGATTCAGGGCATGAGATTCAGGGCATGTGTTTCAGGGCAGGAGTTTCAGGGCATGACTTTCAGTACAGAAGTTTCAGGGCATGAGATTCAGGGCATGAGTTTCAGGGCATGTGGTTCAGGGCATGAGTTTCAGGGCATGTGGTTCAGGGCATGAGTTTTAGGGCAGGAGATTCAGGGCAGTAGATTCAGTGCCAGAGTTTTATGGCATGATTTTCAGGGCATGAGTTTCAGGGCAGGAGATTCGGGGCAAGAGTTTCAGGGCATGAGATTCAGGGCATGAGGTTCAGGGCAGTAGATTCAGGGCTTGATATTCAGGGCAGGAGATTCAGTACAGGAGTTTCAGGGTATGAGATTCAGGGCATGAGTTTCAGGGTATGAGATTCAGGGCAGGAGATTCAGGACAGGAGTTTCAGTGCTGGGGTTTCAGGGCTGGTGATTCAGGGCATGAGTTTCAGGGCAGGAGATTCTGGGTAGGAGTTTCAGGGCTGGAGTTTCAGCAGAAGAGATTCAGGGCAGGAGTTTCACGACATGAGATTCAGCGCTGTGGTTTAAGGGCTGGAGATTCAGGGCCGGAGTTTCAGGGCATGAGATTTAGGGCATTAGATTCAGTGCAGGAGAGTCAGGACAGGGGTTTCAGGCTGGAGTTTCAGGGCTGGTGTATCAGGGCATGAGATTCAGGGCATGAGTTTCAGGGCAGGGGATTCTGGGCAGGAGTTTAAGGGCATGAGATTCAGGGCAGGAGTTTCAGTGCAGGAGTTTCTGCAGAAGAGATTGTGGGCAGGAGTTTCAGGGCATCATATTCAGGGAATTAGTTTCAGGGCATGAGATTCAGGGCTGTAGATTCAGGGCTCGAGATTCTGGGCAGGAGTTTCAAGGCATGAGATTCAGGGCATGAGATTCAGGGCATGTGTTTCAGGGCATGAGATTCAGGGCATGAGTTTCAGGGTATGTGATTCAGGGCATGAGTTTTAGGGCAGGAGATTCAGGGCGGGAGATTCAATGCCGGAGATTTAGGGCATGAGATTCAGGGCTGTAGTTTCAGGGCTTGAGATTCAGGGCAGGAGTTTCAGGGCATGAGATTCAGGGCATGAGTTTCAGGGCATGTAGTTCAGTGCAGGAGTTTCTGCAGAAGAGATTGTGGGCAGGAGTTTCAGGGCATGGTATACAGGGCATTAGTTTCAGGGCATGAGATTCAGGGCAGGAGTTTCAGGGTATGAGATTCAGGGCATGACTTTCAGTACAGGAGTTTCACGGCATGAAATTCAGGGCAGGAGTTTCAGGGCATGAGATTCAGGGCATGACTTTCAGAACAGGATTTTCAGGGCATGAGATTCAGGGCATGAGTTTCAGGGCATGTAGTTCAGTGCATGAGTTTTAGGGCAGGAGATTCAGGGCAGTAGATTCAGTGCCGGAGTTTCAGGGCATGATTTTCAGGGCATGAGTTTCAGGGCAGGAGATTCAGGGCAGGAGTTTCAGGGCATGAGATTCAGGGCATGACTTTCAGGGCTGTAGATTCAGGGCAGGAGTTTCAGAGCATGAGATTCAGGGCAAGAGTTTCAGTGCAGGAGATTCAGGGCCGGAGATTCAGTGCAGTGGTTTTACGGCATGAGATTCAGGGCATGAGTTTCAGTGCAGGAGATTCAGGGCCGGAGATTCAGTGCAGTGGCTTTAGGGCATGAGATTCAGGGCATGAGTTTCAGGGCATGAGTTTCAGGGCATGTGATTCAGGGCATGAGTTTTAGGGCAGGAGATTCAGGGCGGGAGATTCAATGCCGGAGATTTAGGGCATGAAACTAAGGGCTGTAGTTTCAGGGCTTGAGATTCAGGGCATGAGTTTCAGGACAGTAGATTCAGGGCAGGAGTTTCAGGACATGAGATTCATGGCAAGAGTTTCAGGGCAGTAGATTCAGGGCAGCAGTTTCAGGGCATGTGTTTCAGGACACGAGTTTCAGGGCAGGAGATTCAGCACAGGAGATTAAGTGCCGGCATTTTAGGGCATGAGATTGAGGCATGAGTTTCAGGGCAGGAGATTCAGGGCAGGAGTTTCAGTGCTGGAGTTTCTGCAGAATAGATTCAGGTCAGGAGTTTCAGGGCATGAGATTCAGGGCATGAGATTCAGGGCAGGAGATTCAGGACAGGAGTTTCAGTGCTGGAGTTTCAGGGCTGGTGTTTCAGGGCATGAGATTCAGGGCATGAGTTTCAGGGCAGGGGATTCTGGGCAGGAGTTTAAGGGCATGAGATTCAGGGCAGGAGTTTCAGTGCAGGAGTTTCTGCAGAAGAGATTGTGGGCAGGAGTTTCAGGGCATCATATTCAGGGAATTAGTTTCAGGGCATGAGATTCAGGGCTGTAGATTCAGGGCTCGAGATTCTGGGCAGGAGTTTCAAGGCATGAGATTCAGGGCATGAGATTCAGGGCATGTGTTTCAGGGCATGAGATTCAGGGCATGAGTTTCAGGGTATGTGATTCAGGGCATGAGTTTTAGGGCAGGAGATTCAGGGCGGGAGATTCAATGCCGGAGATTTAGGGCATGAGATTCAGGGCTGTAGTTTCAGGGCTTGAGATTCAGGGCAGGAGTTTCAGGGCATGAGATTCAGGGCATGAGTTTCAGGGCATGTAGTTCAGTGCAGGAGTTTCTGCAGAAGAGATTGTGGGCAGGAGTTTCAGGGCATGGTATACAGGGCATTAGTTTCAGGGCATGAGATTCAGGGCAGGAGTTTCAGGGTATGAGATTCAGGGCATGACTTTCAGTACAGGAGTTTCACGGCATGAAATTCAGGGCAGGAGTTTCAGGGCATGAGATTCAGGGCATGACTTTCAGAACAGGATTTTCAGGGCATGAGATTCAGGGCATGAGTTTCAGGGCATGTAGTTCAGTGCATGAGTTTTAGGGCAGGAGATTCAGGGCAGTAGATTCAGTGCCGGAGTTTCAGGGCATGAGTTTCAGGGCAGGAGATTCAGGGCAGGAGTTTCAGGGCATGAGATTCAGGGCATGACTTTCAGGGCTGTAGATTCAGGGCAGGAGTTTCAGAGCATGAGATTCAGGGCAAGAGTTTCAGTGCAGGAGATTCAGGGCCGGAGATTCAGTGCAGTGGTTTTACGGCATGAGATTCAGGGTATGAGTTTCAGTGCAGGAGATTCAGGGCCGGAGATTCAGTGCAGTGGCTTTAGGGCATGAGATTCAGGGCATGAGTTTCAGGGCATGAGTTTCAGGGCATGTGATTCAGGGCATGAGTTTTAGGGCAGGAGATTCAGGGCGGGAGATTCAATGCCGGAGATTTAGGGCATGAAACTAAGGGCTGTAGTTTCAGGGCTTGAGATTCAGGGCATGAGTTTCAGGACAGTAGATTCAGGGCAGGAGTTTCAGGACATGAGATTGAGGGCAAGAGTTTCAGGGCAGTAGATTCAGGGCAGCAGTTTCAGGGCATGTGTTTCAGGACACGAGTTTCAGGGCAGGAGATTCAGCACAGGAGATTAAGTGCCGGCATTTTAGGGCATGAGATTGAGGCATGAGTTTCAGGGCAGGAGATTCAGGGCAGGAGTTTCAGTGCTGGAGTTTCTGCAGAATAGATTCAGGTCAGGAGTTTCAGGGCATGAGATTCAGGGCATGAGATTCAGGGCAGGAGATTCAGGACAGGAGTTTCAGTGCTGGAGTTTCAGGGCTGGTGTTTCAGGGCATGAGATTCAGGGCATGAGTTTCAGGGCAGGGAATTCTGGGCAGGAGTTTAAGGGCATGAGATTCAGGGCAGGAGTTTCAGTGCAGGAGTTTCTGCAGAAGAGATTGTGGGCAGGAGTTTCAGGGGATCATATTCAGGGAATTAGTTTCAGGGCATGAGATTCAGGGCTGTAGATTCAGGGCTCGAGATTCTGGGCAGGAGTTTCAAGGCATGAGATTCAGGGCATGAGATTCAGGGCATGTGTTTCAGGGCATGAGATTCAGGGCATGAGTTTCAGGGTATGTGATTCAGGGCATGAGTTTTAGGGCAGGAGATTCAGGGCGGGAGATTCAATGCCGGAGATTTAGGGCATGAGATTCAGGGCTGTAGTTTCAGGGCTTGAGATTCAGGGCAGGAGTTTCAGGGCATGAGATTCAGGGCATGAGTTTCAGGGCATGTAGTTCAGTGCAGGAGTTTCTGCAGAAGAGATTGTGGGCAGGAGTTTCAGGGCATGGTATACAGGGCATTAGTTTCAGGGCATGAGATTCAGGGCAGGAGTTTCAGGGTATGAGATTCAGGGCATGACTTTCAGTACAGGAGTTTCACGGCATGAAATTCAGGGCAGGAGTTTCAGGGCATGAGATTCAGGGCATGACTTTCAGAACAGGATTTTCAGGGCATGAGATTCAGGGCATGAGTTTCAGGGCATGTAGTTCAGTGCATGAGTTTTAGGGCAGGAGATTCAGGGCAGTAGATTCAGTGCCGGAGTTTCAGGGCATGATTTTCAGGGCATGACTTTCAGGGCTGTAGATTCAGGGCAGGAGTTTCAGAGCATGAGATTCAGGGCAAGAGTTTCAGTGCAGGAGATTCAGGGCCGGAGATTCAGTGCAGTGGTTTTACGGCATGAGATTCAGGGTATGAGTTTCAGTGCAGGAGATTCAGGGCCGGAGATTCAGTGCAGTGGCTTTAGGGCATGAGATTCAGGGCATGAGTTTCAGGGCATGAGTTTCAGGGCATGTGATTCAGGGCATGAGTTTTAGGGCAGGAGATTCAGGGCGGGAGATTCAATGCCGGAGATTTAGGGCATGAAACTAAGGGCTGTAGTTTCAGGGCTTGAGATTCAGGGCATGAGTTTCAGGACAGTAGATTCAGGGCAGGAGTTTCAGGACATGAGATTCAGGGCAAGAGTTTCAGGGCAGTAGATTCAGGGCAGCAGTTTCAGGGCATGTGTTTCAGGACACGAGTTTCAGGGCAGGAGATTCAGCACAGGAGATTAAGTGCCGGCATTTTAGGGCATGAGATTGAGGCATGAGTTTCAGGGCAGGAGATTCAGGGCAGGAGTTTCAGTGCTGGAGTTTCTGCAGAATAGATTCAGGTCAGGAGTTTCAGGGCATGAGATTCAGGGCATGAGATTCAGGGCAGGAGATTCAGGACAGGAGTTTCAGTGCTGGAGTTTCAGGGCTGGTGTTTCAGGGCATGAGATTCAGGGCATGAGTTTCAGGGCAGGGGATTCTGGGCAGGAGTTTAAGGGCATGAGATTCAGGGCAGGAGTTTCAGTGCAGGAGTTTCTGCAGAAGAGATTGTGGGCAGGAGTTTCAGGGGATCATATTCAGGGAATTAGTTTCAGGGCATGAGATTCAGGGCTGTAGATTCAGGGCTCGAGATTCTGGGCAGGAGTTTGAAGGCATGAGATTCAGGGCATGAGATTCAGGGCATGTGTTTCAGGGCATGAGATTCAGGGCATGAGTTTCAGGGTATGTGATTCAGGGCATGAGTTTTAGGGCAGGAGATTCAGGGCGGGAGATTCAATGCCGGAGATTTAGGGCATGAGATTCAGGGCTGTAGTTTCAGGGCTTGAGATTCAGGGCAGGAGTTTCAGGGCATGAGATTCAGGGCATGAGTTTCAGGGCATGTAGTTCAGTGCAGGAGTTTCTGCAGAAGAGATTGTGGGCAGGAGTTTCAGGGCATGGTATACAGGGCATTAGTTTCAGGGCATGAGATTCAGGGCAGGAGTTTCAGGGTATGAGATTCAGGGCATGACTTTCAGTACAGGAGTTTCACGGCATGAAATTCAGGGCAGGAGTTTCAGGGCATGAGATTCAGGGCATGACTTTCAGAACAGGATTTTCAGGGCATGAGATTCAGGGCATGAGTTTCAGGGCATGTAGTTCAGTGCATGAGTTTTAGGGCAGGAGATTCAGGGCAGTAGATTCAGTGCCGGAGTTTCAGGGCATGATTTTCAGGGCATGACTTTCAGGGCTGTAGATTCAGGGCAGGAGTTTCAGAGCATGAGATTCAGGGCAAGAGTTTCAGTGCAGGAGATTCAGGGCCGGAGATTCAGTGCAGTGGTTTTACGGCATGAGATTCAGGGCATGAGTTTCAGTGCAGGAGATTCAGGGCCGGAGATTCAGTGCAGTGGCTTTAGGGCATGAGATTCAGGGCATGAGTTTCAGGGCATGAGTTTCAGGGCATGTGATTCAGGGCATGAGTTTTAGGGCAGGAGATTCAGGGCGGGAGATTCAATGCCGGAGATTTAGGGCATGAAACTAAGGGCTGTAGTTTCAGGGCTTGAGATTCAGGGCATGAGTTTCAGGACAGTAGATTCAGGGCAGGAGTTTCAGGACATGAGATTCAGGGCAAGAGTTTCAGGGCAGGAGATTCAGGGCAGCAGTTTCAGGGCATGTGTTTCAGGACATGAGTTTCAGGGCAGGAGATTCAGCACAGGAGATTAAGTGCCGGCGTTTTAGGGCATGAGATTGAGGCATGAGTTTCAGGGCAGGAGATTCAGGGCAGGAGTTTCAGTGCTGGAGTTTCTGCAGAATAGATTCAGGTCAGGGGTTTCAGGGCATGAGATTCAGGGCATGAGATTCAGGGTAGGAGATTCAGGACAGGAGTTTCAGTGCTGGAGTTTCAGGGCTGGTGTTTCAGGGCATGAGATTCAGGGCATGAGTTTCAGGGCAGGAGATTCTGGGTAGGAGTTTCAGGGCTGGAGATTCAGCAGAAGAGATTCAGGGCAGGA
Source organism: Mobula birostris (assembly GCF_030028105.1). Lineage (NCBI taxonomy): Eukaryota > Metazoa > Chordata > Chondrichthyes > Myliobatiformes > Myliobatidae > Mobula > Mobula birostris. The sequence continues at coordinate 25,029 of NW_027274564.1, forward strand.
GTTTCAGGACATCAGATTCAGTGCTTTGGTTTCAGGGCTGGAGATTCAGGGCAGGAGTTTCAGGGCATGAGATTCAGGGCATGAGATTCAGTGCAGGAGATTCAGGACAGGAGTTTCAGTGCTGGAGTTTCAGGGCTGGTGTTTCAGGGCATGAGATTCAGGGCATGAGTTTCAGGGCAGGTGATTCTGGGCAGGAGTTTCAGGGCATGAGATTCAGGGCATGAGTTTCAGGGCATGAGATTCAGGGCAGGAATTTCAGGGCATGAGATTCAGGACATTAGATTCAGGGCATGAGAGTCAGGGCAGGAGTTTCAGGGCATGAGATTCAGGGCATGAGTTTCAGGGCATTAGATTCAGGGCAGGAGTTTCAGAGCATGAGATTCAGGGCAAGAGTTTCAGTGCAGGAGATTCAGGGCCGGAGATTCAGTGCAGTGGTTTTAGGGCATGAGATTCAGGGCATGAGGTTCAGGGCAGGAGATTCAGGACAGGAGTTTCAGTGCAGGAGTTTCTGCAGAAGAGATTATGGGCAGGAGTTTCAGGGCATGTTATTCAGGGCATTAGTTTCAGGGCATGAGATTCAGGGCTTGAGATTCAAGGCAGGAGTTTCAGGGCATGAGATTCAGCGCATGAGTTTCAGGGCTTGAAATTCAGCGCAGGACATTCAGTACAGGAGTTTCAGGGCATGAGTTTCAGGGCATGAGATTCAGGGCATGAGTTTCAGGGCATGAGATTCAGGGCAGGAGTTTGAGGGTATGAGATTCAGGGCATGAGTTTCAGGGCCGGAGATTCAGGGCATTAGTTACAAGGCATGAGATTCAGGGCATGAGATTCAGGGCATGAGATTCAGGGCAGGAGATTCAGGACAGGAGTTTCAGTGCTGGAGTTTCAGGGCTGGTGTTTTAGGGCATGAGTTTCAGAGCATGAGTTTCAGGGCAGGAGATTCTGAGTAGGAGTTTCAGGGCTGGAGTTTCAGCAGAAGAGATTCAGGGCAGGAGTTTCAGGACATGAGATTCAGCGCTGTGGTTTCAGGGCTGGAGATTCAGGGCTGGTGTTTCAGGGCATGAGATTCAGGGCATGAGTTTCAGGGCAGGGGATTCTGGGCAGGAGTTTCAGGGCATGAGATTCGGCGCAGGAGTTTCAGTGCAGGAGCTTCTGCAGAAGAGATTGTGGGCAGGAGTTTCAGGGCATCTTATTCAGGTAATTAGTTTCAGGGCATGAGATTCAGGGTTCGAGTTTCTGGGCAGGAGATTCAGGGCATGAGATTCAGGGCATGTGTTTCAGAGCATGAGATTCAGGGCATGAGTTTCAGGGTTTGTGATTCAGGGCATGAGTTTTAGGGCAGGAGATTCAGGGCAGGAGATTCAGGGCTGTAGTTTCAGGGCTTGAGATTCAGGGCTGTAGATTCAGGGCAGGAGTTTCAGGGTATGAGATTCAGGGGATGACTTTCAGTACAGGAGTTTCACGGCATGAAATTCAGGGTATGGGTTTCAGGGCAGTAGATTCAGGGCATTAGTTACAAGGCAGGAGATTCAGGGCAGTAGATTCAGTGCCGGAGTTTTAGGGCATGATTTTCACAGCATGAGTTTCAGGGCAGGAGATTCAGGGCAGGAGTTTCAGGGCATGAGATTCAGGGCATGACATTCAGGGCTGTAGATTCAGGGCAGGAGTTTCAGTGCAGGAGTTTCTGCAGAAGAGATTGTGGGCAGGAGTTTCAGGGCATGGTATTCAGGGCATTAGTTTCAGGGCATGAGATTCAGGGCTGTAGATTCAGGACGGGAGTTTCAGGGTATGAGATTCAGGGCATGACTTTCAATACAGGAGTTTCACGGCATGAAATTCAGGGTATGAGTTTCAGGGCAGTAGATTCAGGGCAGGAGTTTTAGGGCATGAGATTCAGGGCAGGAGTTTCAGGGCATGAGATGCAGGGCATGAGTTTCAGGGCAGGAGATTCAGGGCATTAGTTTCAAGCCATTAGATTCAGGGCAGGAGTTTCAGGGCATGACTTTCAGTACAGGAGTTTCAGGGCATGAGATTCAGGGCATGAGTTTCAGGGCATGTGGTTCAGGGCATGAGTTTTAGGGCAGGAGATTCAGGGCGGGAGATTCAATGCCGGAGATTTAGGGCATGAGATTCAGGGCTGTAGTTTCAGGGCTTGAGATTCAGGGCAGGAGTTTCAGGGCATGAGATTCAGGGTATGAGTTTCAGGGCAGGAGATTCAGGGCATGAGATTCAGGGCATGTGTTTCAGGGCATGAGATTCAGGGCAGGAGTTTCAGGGTATGAGATTCAGGACATGACTTTCAGTAGAGGATTTTCAGGGCATGAGATTCAGGGCATGAATTTCAGGGCATGTAGTTCCGTGCATGAGTTTTAGGGAAGGAGATTCAGGGCAGTAGATTCAGTGCCGGAGTTTTAGGGCATGTTTTTCACAGCATGAGTTTCAGGGCAGGAGATTCAGGGCAGGAGTTTCAGGGCATGAGATTCAGGGCATGACTTTCAGGGCTGTAGATTCAGGGCAGGAGTTTCAGGGCATGACTTTTAGTACAGGAGTTTCAGGGCATGAGATTCAGGGCATAAGTTTCAGGGCATGTGGTTCAGGGCATGAGTTTTAGGGCAGGAGATTCAGGGCAGTAGATTCAGTGCCAGAGTTTTATGGCATGATTTTCAGGGCATGAATTTTAGGGCAGGAGATTCGGGGCATTAGTTTCAAGGCATGAGATTCATGGCAGGAATTTCAGGGAATGAGATTCAGGGCATGACATTCAGTACAGGAGTTTCAGGGCATGAGATTCAGGGCATGAGATTCAGGGCATGTGATTCAGGGCATGAGTTTTAGGGCAGGAGATTTAAGGCGGGAGATTCAATGCCGGAGATTTAGGGAATGAGATTCAGGGCTGTAGTTTCAGGGCTTGAGACTCAGGGCAGGATTTTCAGGGCATAAGATTCAGGGCATGAGTTTCAGGGCAGGAGATTCAGGGCAGGAGTTTCAGGGCATGAGATTCAGGGCATGAGTTTCAGGGCTGTAGATTCAGGGCAGGAGTTTCAGAGCATGAGATTCAGGGCAAGAGTTTCAGTGCAGGAGATTCAGGGCCGGAGATTCAGTGCTGTGGTTTTAGGGCATGAGGTTCAGGGCATGAGTTTCAGGGCATGAGATTCAGGGCATGAGTTTCAGGGCATCTGATTCAGGGCATGAGTTTTAGGGTAGGAGATTCAGGGCGGGAGATTCAATGCCGGAGATTTAGGGCATGAGATTCAGGGCTGTAGTTTCAGAACTTGAGATTCAGAGCAGGAGTTTTAGGGCATGAGATTCAGGGCAGGAGTTTCAGGGCATGAGATTCAGGGCAGGAGTTTCAGGGCAGGAGATTCAGGGCATGAGATTCAGGGCATGTGTTTCAGGGCATGAGATTCAGGGCAGGAGTTTCAGGGCATGAGATTCAGGGCAGGAGATTCAGGACAGGAGTTTCAGTGCTGGAGTTTCAGGGCTGGTGTTTTAGGGCATGAGTTTCAGAGCATGAGTTTCAGGGCAGGAGATTCTGAGTAGGAGTTTCAGGGCTGGAGTTTCAGCAGAAGAGATTCAGGGCAGGAGTTTCAGGACATGAGATTCAGCGCTGTGGTTTCAGGGCTGGAGATTCAGGGCAGGAGTTTCAGGGCATGAGATTTAGGGCATGAGATTCAGGACAGGAGTTTCAGTGCTGGAGTTTCAGGGCTGGTGTTTCAGGGCATGAGATTCAGGCCATGAGTTTCAGGGCAGGGGATTCTGGGCAGGAGTTTCAGGGCATGAGATTCGGCGCAGGAGTTTCAGTGCAGGAGCTTCTGCAGAAGAGATTGTGGGCAGGAGTTTCAGGGCATCTTATTCAGGTAATTAGTTTCAGGGCATGAGATTCAGGGCTCGAGTTTCTGGGCAGGAGATTCAGGGCATGAGATTCAGGGCATGTGTTTCAGAGCATGAGATTCAGGGCATGAGTTTCAGGGTTTGTGATTCAGGGCATGAGTTTTAGGGCAGGAGATTCAGGGCAGGAGATTCTGAGTAGGAGTTTCAGGGCTGGAGTTTCAGCAGAAGAGATTCAGGGCAGGAGTTTCAGGACATGAGATTCAGCGCTGTGGTTTCAGGGCTGGAGATTCAGGGCAGGAGTTTCAGGGCATGAGATTTAGGGCATGAGATTCAGTGCAGGAGATTCAGGACAGGAGTTTCAGTGCTGGAGTTTCAGGGCTGGTGTTTCAGGGCATGAGATTCAGGGCATGAGTTTCAGGGCAGGGGATTCTGGGCAGGAGTTTCAGGGCATGAGATTCGGCGCAGGAGTTTCAGTGCAGGAGCTTCTGCAGAAGAGATTGTGGGCAGGAGTTTCAGGGCATCTTATTCAGGTAATTAGTTTCAGGGCATGAGATTCAGGGCTCGAGTTTCTGGGCAGGAGATTCAGGGCATGTGTTTCAGAGCATGAGATTCAGGGCATGAGTTTCAGGGTTTGTGATTCAGGGCATGAGTTTTAGGGCAGGAGATTCAGGGCAGGAGATTCAGGGCTGTAGTTTCAGGGCTTGAGATTCAGGGCTGTAGATTCAGGGCAGGAGTTTCAGGGTATGAGATTCAGGGGATGACTTTCAGTACAGGAGTTTCACGGCATGAAATTCAGGGTATGAGTTTCAGGGCAGTAGATTCAGGGCAGGAGTTTCAGGGCATGAGATTCAGGGCAGGAGATTTAGGGCTGTAGTTTCAGGGCTTGAGATTCAGGGCAGGAGTTTCAGGGCAGGAGATTCAGGGCATGAGATTCAGGGCAAATGTTTCAGGGCATGAGATTCAGGGCAGGAGTTTCAGGGTATGAGATTCAGGGCATGAGTTTCGGGGCCGGAGATTCAGGGAATTAGTTTCAAGGCGTGAGATTCAGGGCAGGAGTTTCAGGGCATGAGATTCAGTGCATGACATTCAGTACAGGAGTTTCAGGGCATGAGATTCAGGGCATGAGTTTCAGAGCATGTGATTCAGGGCATGAGTTTTAGGGCAGGAGTTTCCGGGCGGGAGATTCAATACCGGAGATTTCGGGCATGAGATTCAGGGCTGTAGTTTCCGGGCTTGAGATTCAGGGCAGGAGTTACAGGGCACGAGATTCAGGGCATGAGTTTCAGGGCAGGAGATTCAGGGCATGAGATTCAGGGCATGAGTTTCAGGGCAGGAGATTCAGGGCATGAGATTCAGGGCATGTGTTTGAGGGCATGAGATTCAGGGCAGGAGTTTCAGGGTATGAGATTCAGGGCATGAGTTTCAGGGCTGGAGATTCAGGGAATTAGTTTCAAGGCATTAGATTCAGGGCAGGAGTTTCAGGGCATGACTTTCAGTACAGGAGTTTCAGGGCATGAGATTCAGGGCATGAGTTTCAGGGCATGTGGTTCAGGGCATGAGTTTCAGGGCATGTGGTTGAGGGCATGAGTTTTAGGGCAGGAGATTCAGGGCAGTAGCTTCAGTGCCAGAGTTTTATGGCATGATTTTCAGGGCATGAGTTTCAGGGCAGGAGATTCGGGGCAAGAGTTTCAGGGCATGAGATTCAGGGCATGAGGTTCAGGGCAGTAGATTCAGGGCAGGAGGTTCAGGGCATGAGATTCAGGGCATGACTTTCAGTACAGGATTTTCAGGGCATGAGATTCAGGGCATGAGTTTCAGGGCATGTAGTTCAGTGCATGAGTTTTAGGGCAGGAGATTCAGGGCAGTATATTCAGTGCCGGAGTTTTAGGGCATGATTTTCACGGCATGAGTTTCAGGGCCGGAGATTCAGTGCAGGAGTTTCAGCGCATGAGATTCAGGGCAGTAGAATCAGGGCAGGAGTTTCAGAGCATGAGATTCAGGGCAAGAGTTTCAGTGCAGGAGATTCAGGGCCGGAGATTCAGAGCAGTGGTTTTAGGGCATGAGATTCAGGGCATGAATTTCAGGGCATGAGATTCAGGGCATGAATTTCAGGGCAGGAGATTCAGGGCAGGAGTTTCAGTGCAGGAGTTTCTGCAGAAGAGATTGTGGGCAGGAGTTTCAGGGCATGTTATTCAGGGCATTAGTTTCAGGGCAGGAGATTCAGGGCTGTAGATTCAGGGCTTGATATTCAGGGCAGGAGATTCAGTACAGGAGTTTCAGGGTATGAGATTCAGGGCATGAGTTTCAGGGCCGGAGATTCAGGGCATTAGTTTCAAGGCATGAGATTCAGGGCGTGAGATTCAGGGCATGAGATTCAGGGCAGGAGATTCAGGTCAGGAGTTTCAGTGCTGGGGTTTCAGGGCTGGTGATTCAGGGCATGATTTTCAGGGCAGGAGATTCTGGGTAGGAGTTTCAGGGCTGGAGTTTCAGCAGAAGAGATTCAGGGCAGGAGTTTCAGGACATGAGATTCAGCGCTGTGGTTTAAGGGCTGGAGATTCAGGGCCGGAGTTTCAGGGCATGAGATTTAGGGCATTAGATTCAGTGCAGGAGATTCAGGACAGGAGTTTCAGGCTGGAGTTTCAGGGCTGGTGTATCAGGGCATGAGATTCAGGGCATGAGTTTCAGGGCAGGGGATTCTGGGCAGGAGTTTAAGGGCATGAGATTCAGGGCAGGAGTTTCAGTGCAGGAGTTTCTGCAGAAGAGATTGTGGGCAGGAGTTTCAGGGCATCATATTCAGGGAATTAGTTTCAGGGCATGAGATTCAGGGCTGTAGATTCAGGGCTCGAGATTCTGGGCAGGAGTTTCAAGGCATGAGATTCAGGGCATGAGATTCAGGGCATGTGTTTCAGGGCATGAGATTCAGGGCATGAGTTTCAGGGCATGAGATTCAGGGCATGAGTTTCAGGGCAGGAGATTCAGGGCGGGAGATTCAGTGCTGGAGATTTAGGGCATGAGATTCAGGGCTGTAGTTTCAGGGCTTGAGATTCAGGGCAGGGGTTTCAGGGCATGAGATTCAGGGCATGTGTTTCAGGGCATGTAGTTACGTGCATGAGTTTTAGGGCAGGAGATTCAGGGCTGTAGATTCAGTGCCGGAGTTTTAGGGCATGATTTTCACAGCATGAGTTTCAGGGCAGGAGATTCACGGCAGGAGTTTCAGGGCATGAGATTCAGGGCATGACTTTCAGGGATGTAGATTCAGGGCAGTAGTTTCAGTGCAGGAGTTTCTGCAGAAGAGATTGTGGGCAGGAGTTTCAGGGCATGGTATACAGGGCATTAGTTTCAGGGCATGAGATTCAGGGCAGGAGTTTCAGGGTATGAGATTCAGGGCATGACTTTCAGTACAGGAGTTTCACGGCATGAAATTCAGGGCAGGAGTTTCAGGGCATGAGATTCAGTGCATGACTTTCAGAACAGGATTTTCAGGGCATGAGATTCAGGGCATGAGTTTCAGGGCATGTAGTTCAGTGCATGAGTTTTAGGGCAGGAGATTCAGGGCAGTAGATTCAGTGCTGGAGTTTCAGGGCATGATTTTCAGGGCATGAGTTTCAGGGCAGGAGATTCAGGGCAGGAGTTTCAGGGCATGAGATTCAGGGCATGACTTTCAGGGCTGTAGATTCAGGGCAGGAGTTTCAGAGCATGAGATTCAGGGCAAGAGTTTCAGTGCAGGAGATTCAGGGCCGGAGATTCAGTGCAGTGGTTTTACGGCATGAGATTCAGGGCATGAATTTCAGTGCAGGAGATTCAGGGCCGGAGATTCAGTGCAGTGGCTTTAGGGCATGAGATTCAGGGCATGAGTTTCAGGGCATGAGTTTCAGGGCATGTGATTCAGGGCATGAGTTTTAGGGCAGGAGATTCAGGGCAGGAGATTCAATGCCGGAGATTTAGGGCATGAAATTAAGGGCTGTAGTTTCAGGGCTTGAGATTCAGGGCATGAGTTTCAGGACTGTAGATTCAGGGCAGGAGTTTCAGGACATGAGATTCAGGGCAAGAGTTTCAGGGCAGGAGATTCAGGGCAGCAGTTTCAGGTCATGTGTTTCAGGACATGAGTTTCAGGGCAGGAGATTCAGCACAGGAGATTAAGTGCCGGCGTTTTAGGGCATGAGATTGAGGTATGAGTTTCAGGGCAGGAGATTCAGGGCAGGAGTTTCAGTGCTGGAGTTTCTGCAGAATAGATTCAGGTCAGGAGTTTCAGGGCATGAGATTCAGGACAGGAGTTTCAGTGCTGGAGTTTCCGGGCTGGTGTTTCAGGGCATGAGATTCAGGGCATGAGATTCAGGGCAGGAGATTCAGGACAGGAGTTTCAGTGCTGGAGTTTCAGGGCTGGTGTTTCAGGGCATGAGATTCAGGGCATGAGTTTCAGGGCAGGAGATTCTGGGTAGGAGTTTCAGGGCTGGAGATTCAGCAGAAGAGATTCAGGGCAGGAGTTTCAGGACATCAGATTCAGCGCTTTGGTTTCAGGGCTGGAGATTCAGGGCAGGAGTTTCAGGGCATGAGATTCAGGGCATGAGATTCAGTGCAGGAGATTCAGGACAGGAGTTTCAGTGCAGGAGTTTCAGGGCTGGTGTTTCAGGGCATGAGATTCAGGGCATGAGTTTCAGGGCAGGTGATTCTGGGCAGGAGTTTCAGGGCATGAGATTCAGGGCATGAGTTTCAGGGCATGAGATTCAGGGCAGGAATTTCAGGGCATGAGATTCAGGACATTAGATTCAGGGCATGAGATTCAGGGCAGGAGTTTCAGGGCATGAGATTCAGGGCATGAGTTTCAGGGCAGTAGATTCAGGGCAGGAGTTTCAGAGCATGAGATTCAGGGCAAGAGTTTCAGTGCAGGAGATTCAGGGCCGGAGATTCAGTGCAGTGGTTTTAGGGCATGAGATTCAGGGCATGAGTTTCAGGGCAGGAGATTCAGGGCAGGAGTTTCAGTGCAGGAGTTTCTGCAGAAGAGATTATGGGCAGGAGTTTCAGGGCATGTTATTCAGGGCATTAGTTTCAGGGCATGAGATTCAGGGCTTGAGATTCAGGGCAGGAGTTTCAGGGCATGAAATTCAGCGCATGAGTTTCAGGGCAGGAGATTCAGGGCTTGATATTCAGGGCAGGACATTCAGTACAGGAGTTTCAGGGCATGAGTTTCAGGGCATGAGATTCAGGGCATGAGTTTCAGGGCATGAGATTCAGGGCAGGAGTTTCAGGGTATGAGATTCAGGGCATGAGTTTCAGGGCCGGAGATTCAGGGCATTAGTTACAAGGCATGAGATTCAGGGCATGAGATTCAGGGCATGAGATTCAGGGCAGGAGATTCAGGACAGGAGTTTCAGTGCTGGAGTTTCAGGGCTGGTGTTTTAGGGCATGAGTTTCAGAGCATGAGTTTCAGGGCAGGAGATTCTGAGTAGGAGTTTCAGGGCTGGAGTTTCAGCAGAAGAGATTCAGGGCAGGAGTTTCAGGACATGAGATTCAGCGCTATGGTTTCAGGGCTGGAGATTCAGGGCAGGAGTTTCAGGGCATGAGATTTAGGGCATGAGATTCAGTGCAGGAGATTCAGGACAGGAGTTTCAGTGCTGGAGTTTCAGCGCTGGTGTTTCAGGGCATGAGATTCAGGGCATGAGTTTCAGGGCAGGGGATTCTGGGCAGGAGTTTCAGGGCATGAGATTCGGCGCAGGAGTTTCAGTGCAGGAGCTTCTGCAGAAGAGATTGTGGGCAGGAGTTTCAGGGCATCTTATTCAGGTAATTAGTTTCAGGGCATGAGACTCAGGGCTCGAGTTTCTGGGCAGGAGATTCAGGGCATGAGATTCAGGGCATGTGTTTCAGAGCATGAGATTCAGGGCATGAGTTTCAGGGTTTGTGATTCAGGGCATGAGTTTTAGGGCAGGAGATTCAGGGCAGGAGATTCAGGGCTGTAGTTTCAGGGCTTGAGATTCAGGGCTGTAGATTCAGGGCAGGAGTTTCAGGGTATGAGATTCAGGGGATGACTTTCAGTACAGGAGTTTCACGGCATGAAATTCAGGGTATGAGTTTCAGGGCAGTAGATTCAGGGCAGGAGTTTCAGGGCATGAGATTCAGGGCAGGAGATTCAGTTCTGTAGTTTCAGGGCTTGAGATTCAGGGCAGGAGTTTCAGGGCAGGAGATTCAGGGCATGAGATTCAGGGCAAATGTTTCAGGGCATGAGATTCAGGGCAGGAGTTTCAGGGTATGAGATTCAGGGCATGAGTTTCGGGGCCGGAGATTCAGGGAATTAGTTTCAAGGCGTGAGATTCAGGGCAGGAGTTTCAGGGCATGAGATTCAGTGCATGACATTCAGTACAGGAGTTTCAGGGCATGAGATTCAGGGCATGAGTTTCAGGGCATGTGATTCAGGGCATGAGTTTTAGGGCAGGAGTTTCCGGGCGGGAGATTCAATACCGGAGATTTCGGGCATGAGATTCAGGGCTGTAGTTTCCGGGCTTGAGATTCAGGGCAGGAGTTACAGGGCACGAGATTCAGGGCATGAGTTTCAGGGCAGGAGATTCAGGGCATGAGATTCAGGGCAGGAGTTTCAGGGCATGAGATTCAGGGCATGAGTTTCAGGGCAGGAGATTCAGGGCATGAGATTCAGGGCATGAGTTTCAGGGCAGGAGTTTCAGGGCATGACTTTCAGTACAGAAGTTTCAGGGCATGAGATTCAGGGCATGAGTTGCAGGGCATGTGGTTCAGGGCATGAGTTTCAGGGCATGTGGTTCAGGGCATGAGTTTTAGGGCAGGAGATTCAGGGCAGTAGATTCAGTGCCAGAGTTTTATGGCATGATTTTCAGGGCATGAGTTTCAGTGCAGGAGATTCAGGGCCGGAGATTCAGTGCAGTGGCTTTAGGGCATGAGATTCAGGGCATGAGTTTCAGGGCATGAGTTTCAGGGCATGTGATTCAGGACATGAGTTTTAGGGCAGGAGATTCAGGGCGGGAGATTCAATGCCGGAGATTTAGGGCATGAAACTAAGGGCTGTAGTTTCAGGGCTTGAGATTCAGGGCATGAGTTTCAGGACAGTAGATTCAGGGCAGGAGTTTCAGGACATGAGATTCAGGGCAAGAGTTTCAGGGCAGGAGATTCAGGGCAGCAGTTTCAGGGCATGTGTTTCAGGACACGAGTTTCAGGGCAGGAGATTCAGCACAGGAGATTAAGTGCCGGCATTTTAGGGCATGAGATTGAGGCATGAGTTTCAGGGCAGGAGATTCAGGGCAGGAGTTTCAGTGCTGGAGTTTCTGCAGAATAGATTCAGGTCAGGAGTTTCAGGGCATGAGATTCAGGGCATGAGATTCAGGGCAGGAGATTCAGGACAGGAGTTTCAGTGCTGGAGTTTCAGGGCTGGTGTTTCAGGGCATGAGATTCAGGGCATGAGTTTCAGGGCAGGAGATTCTGGGTAGGAGTTTCAGGGCTGGAGATTCAGCAGAAGAGATTCAGGGCAGGAGTTTCAGGACATCAGATTCAGCGCTTTGGTTTCAGGGCTGGAGATTCAGGGCAGGAGTTTCAGGGCATGAGATTCAGGGCATGAGATTCAGTGCAGGAGATTCAGGACAGGAGTTTCAGTGCTGGAGTTTCAGGGCTGGTGTTTCAGGGCATGAGATTCAGGGCATGAGTTTCAGGGCAGGTGATTCTGGGCAGGAGTTTCAGGGCATGAGATTCAGGGCATGAGTTTCAGGGCATGAGATTCAGGGCAGGAATTTCAGGGCATGAGATTCAGGACATTAGATTCAGGGCATGAGAGTCAGGGCAGGAGTTTCAGGGCATGAGATTCAGGGCATGAGTTTCAGGGCATTAGATTCAGGGCAGGAGTTTCAGAGCATGAGATTCAGGGCAAGAGTTTCAGTGCAGGAGATTCAGGGCCGGAGATTCAGTGCAGTGGTTTTAGGGCATGAGATTCAGGGCATGAGTTTCAGGGCAGGAGATTCAGGGCAGGAGTTTCAGTGCAGGAGTTTCTGCAGAAGAGATTATGGGCAGGAGTTTCAGGGCATGTTATTCAGGGCATTAGTTTCAGGGCATGAGATTCAGGGCTTGAGATTCAGGGCAGGAGTTTCAGGGCATGAGATTCAGCGCATGAGTTTCAGGGCAGGAGATTCAGGGCTTGATATTCAGCGCAGGACATTCAGTACAGGAGTTTCAGGGCATGAGTTTCAGGGCATGAGATTCAGGGCATGAGTTTCAGGGCATGAGATTCAGGGCAGGAGTTTGAGGGTATGAGATTCAGGGCATGAGTTTCAGGGCCGGAGATTCAGGGCATTAGTTACAAGGCATGAGATTCAGGACATGAGATTCAGGGCATGAGATTCAGGGCAGGAGATTCAGGACAGGAGTTTCAGTGCTGGAGTTTCAGGGCTGGTGTTTTAGGGCATGAGTTTCAGAGCATGAGTTTCAGGGCAGGAGATTCTGAGTAGGAGTTTCAGGGCTGGAGTTTCAGCAGAAGAGATTCAGGGCAGGAGTTTCAGGACATGAGATTCAGCGCTGTGGTTTCAGGGCTGGAGATTCAGGGCAGGAGTTTCAGGGCATGAGATTTAGGGCATGAGGTTCAGTGCAGGAGATTCAGGACAGGAGTTTCAGTGCTGGAGTTTCAGGGCTGGTGTTTCAGGGCATGAGATTCAGGGCATGAGTTTCAGGGCAGGGGATTCTGGGCAGGAGTTTCAGGGCATGAGATTCGGCGCAGGAGTTTCAGTGCAGGAGCTTCTGCAGAAGAGATTGTGGGCAGGAGTTTCAGGGCATCTTATTCAGGTAATTAGTTTCAGGGCATGAGATTCAGGGCTCGAGTTTCTGGGCAGGAGATTCAGGGCATGAGATTCAGGGCATGTGTTTCAGAGCATGAGATTCAGGGCATGAGTTTCAGGGTTTGTGATTCAGGGCATGAGTTTTAGGGCAGGAGATTCAGGGCAGGAGATTCAGGGCTGTAGTTTCAGGGCTTGAGATTCAGGGCTGTAGATTCAGGGCAGGAGTTTCAGGGTATGAGATTCAGGGGATGACTTTCAGTACAGGAGTTTCACGGCATGAAATTCAGGGTATGGGTTTCAGGGCAGTAGATTCAGGGCATTAGTTACAAGGCAGGAGATTCAGGGCAGTAGATTCAGTGCCGGAGTTTTAGGGCATGATTTTCACAGCATGAGTTTCAGGGCAGGAGATTCAGGGCAGGAGTTTCAGGGCAGGAGATTCAGGGCAGGAGTTTCAGTGCAGGAGTTTCTGCAGAAGAGATTGTGGGCAAGAGTTTCAGGGCATGGTATTCAGGGCATTAGTTTCAGGGCATGAGATTCAGGGCTGTAGTTTCAGGGCTTGAGATTCAGGGCTGTAGATTCAGGGCAGGAGTTTCAGGGTATGAGATTCAGGGGATGACTTTCAGTACAGGAGTTTCACGGCATGAAATTCAGGGTATGAGTTTCAGGGCAGTAGATTCAGGGCAGGAGTTTCAGGGCATGAGATTCAGGGCAGGAGATTCAGGGCTGTAGTTTCAGGGCTTGAGATTCAGGGCAGGAGTTTCAGGGCAGGAGATTCAGGGCATGAGATTCAGGGCATATGTTTCAGGGCATGAGATTCAGGGCAGGAGTTTCAGGGTATGAGATTCAGGGCATGAGTTTCGGGGCCGGAGATTCAGGGAATTAGTTTCAAGGCGTGAGATTCAGGGCAGGAGTTTCAGGGCATGAGATTCAGTGCATGACATTCAGTACAGGAGTTTCAGGGCATGAGATTCAGGGCATGAGTTTCAGGGCATGTGATTCAGGGCATGAGTTTTAGGGCAGGAGTTTCCGGGCGGGAGATTCAATAGCGGAGATTTCGGGCATGAGATTCAGGGCTGTAGTTTCCGGGCTTGAGATTCAGGGCAGGAGTTACAGGGCACGAGATTCAGGGCATAAGTTTCAGGGCAGGAGATTCAGGGCATGAGATTCAGGGCAGGAGTTTCAGGGCATGAGATTCAGGGCATGAGTTTCAGGGCAGGCGATTCAGGGCATGAGATTCAGGGCATGTGTTTCAGGGCAGGAGTTTCAGGGCATGACTTTCAGTACAGAATTTTCAGGGCATGAGATTCAGGGCATGAGTTTCAGGGCATGTGGTTCAGGGCATGAGTTTCAGGGCATGTGGTTCAGGGCATGAGTTTTAGGGCAGGAGATTCAGGGCAGTAGATTCAGTGCCAGAGTTTTATGGCATGATTTACAGGGCATGAGTTTCAGGGCAGGAGATTCGGGGCAAGAGTTTCAGGGCATGAGATTCAGGGCATGAGGTTCAGGGCAGTAGATTCAGGGCAGGAGTTTCAGGGCATGAGATTCAGGGCATGACTTTCAGTACAGGATTTTCAGGGCATGAGATTCAGGGCATGAGTTTCAGGGCATGTAGTTCAGTGCATGAGTTTTAGGGCAGGAGATTCAGGGCAGTAGATTCAGTGCCGGAGTTTTAGGGCATGATTTTCACGGCATGAGTTTCAGGGCCGGAGATTCAGTGCAGGAGTTTCAGCGCATGAGATTCAGGGCAGAAGAATCAGGGCAGGAGTTTCAGAGCATGAGATTCAGGGCAAGAGTTTCAGTGCAGGAGATTCAGGGCCGGAGATTCAGAGCAGTGGTTTTAGGGCATGAGATTCAGGGCATGAATTTCAGGGCAGGAGATTCAGGGCAAGAGTTTCAGTGCAGGAGATTCAGGGCCGGAGATTCAGAGCAGTGGTTTTAGGGCATGAGATTCAGGGCATGAATTTCAGGGCAGGAGATTCAGGGCATGAGTTTCAGGGCATGAGATTCAGGGCATGAGGTTCAGGGCAGTAGATTCAGGGCAGGAGTTTCAGGGCATGAGATTCAGGGCATGACTTTCAGTACAGGATTTTCAGGGCATGAGATTCAGGGCATGAGTTTCAGGGCATGTAGTTCAGTGCATGAGTTTTAGGGCAGGAGATTCAGGGCAGTAGATTCAGTGCCGGAGTTTTAGGGCATGATTTTCACGGCATGAGTTTCAGGGCCGGAGATTCAGTGCAGGAGTTTCAGCGCATGAGATTCAGGGCAGAAGAATCAGGGCAGGAGTTTCAGAGCATGAGATTCAGGGCAAGAGTTTCAGTGCAGGAGATTCAGGGCCGGAGATTCAGAGCAGTGGTTTTAGGGCATGAGATTCAGGGCATGAATTTCAGGGCAGGAGATTCAGGGCAAGAGTTTCAGTGCAGGAGATTCAGGGCCGGAGATTCAGAGCAGTGGTTTTAGGGCATGAGATTCAGGGCATGAATTTCAGGGCAGGAGATTCAGGGCAGGAGATTCAGTGCAGGAGTTTCTGCAGAAGAGATTGTGGGCAGGAGTTTCAGGGCATGTTATTCAGGGCATTAGTTTCAGGGCATGAGATTCAGGGCTGTAGATTCAGGGCTTGATATTCAGGGCAGGAGATTCAGTACAGGAGTTTCAGGGTATGAGATTCAGGGCATGAGTTTCAGGGCATGAGATTCAGGGCAGGAGATTCAGGACAGGAGTTTCAGTGCTGGGGTTTCAGGGCTGGTGATTCAGGGCATGAGTTTCAGGGCAGGAGATTCCGGGTAGGAGTTTCAGGGCTGGAGTTTCAGCAGAAGAGATTCAGGGCAGGAGTTTCACGACATGAGATTCAGCGCTGTGGTTTAAGGGCTGGAGATTCAGGGCCGGAGTTTCAGGGCATGAGATTTAGGGCATTAGATTCAGTGCAGGAGAGTCAGGACAGGGGTTTCAGGCTGGAGTTTCAGGGCTGGTGTATCAGGGCATGAGATTCAGGGCATGAGTTTCAGGGCAGGGGATTCTGGGCAGGAGTTTAAGGGCATGAGATTCAGGGCAGGAGTTTCAGTGCAGGAGTTTCTGCAGAAGAGATTGTGGGCAGGAGTTTCAGGGCATCATATTCAGGGAATTAGTTTCAGGGCATGAGATTCAGGGCTGTAGATTCAGGGCTCGAGATTCTGGGCAGGAGTTTCAAGGCATGAGATTCAGGGCATGAGATTCAGGGCATGTGTTTCTGGGCATGAGATTCAGGGCATGAGTTTCAGGGTATGTGATTCAGGGCATGAGTTTTAGGGCAGGAGATTCAGGGCGGGAGATTCAATGCCGGAGATTTAGGGCATGAGATTCAGGGCTGTAGTTTCAGGGCTTGAGATTCAGGGCAGGAGTTTCAGGGCATGAGATTCAGGGCATGAGTTTCAGGGCATGTAGTTCAGTGCAGGAGTTTCTGCAGAAGAGATTGTGGGCAGGAGTTTCAGGGCATGGTATACAGGGCATTAGTTTCAGGGCATGAGATTCAGGGCAGGAGTTTCAGGGTATGAGATTCAGGGCATGACTTTCAGTACAGGAGTTTCACGGCATGAAATTCAGGGCAGGAGTTTCAGGGCATGAGATTCAGGGCATGACTTTCAGAACAGGATTTTCAGGGCATGAGATTCAGGGCATGAGTTTCAGGGCATGTAGTTCAGTGCATGAGTTTTAGGGCAGGAGATTCAGGGCAGTAGATTCAGTGCCGGAGTTTCAGGGCATGATTTTCAGGGCATGAGTTTCAGGGCAAAAGATTCAGGGCAGGAGTTTCAGGGCATGAGATTCAGGGCATGACTTTCAGGGCTGTAGATTCAGGGCAGGAGTTTCAGAGCATGAGATTCAGGGCAAGAGTTTCAGTGCAGGAGATTCAGGGCCGGAGATTCAGTGCAGTGGTTTTACGGCATGAGATTCAGGGCATGAGTTTCAGTGCAGGAGATTCAGGGCCGGAGATTCAGTGCAGTGGCTTTAGGGCATGAGATTCAGGGCATGGGTTTCAGGGCATGAGTTTCAGGGCATGTGATTCAGGGCATGAGTTTTAGGGCAGGAGATTCAGGGCGGGAGATTCAATGCCGGAGATTTAGGGCATGAAACTAAGGGCTGTAGTTTCAGGGCTTGAGATTCAGGGCATGAGTTTCAGGACAGTAGATTCAGGGCAGGAGTTTCAGGACATGAGATTCAGGGCAAGAGTTTCAGGGCAGGAGATTCAGGGCAGCAGTTTCAGGGCATGTGTTTCAGGACACGAGTTTCAGGGCAGGAGATTCAGCACAGGAGATTAAGTGCCGGCATTTTAGGGCATGAGATTGAGGCATGAGTTTCAGGGCAGGAGATTCAGGGCAGGAGTTTCAGTGCTGGAGTTTCTGCAGAATAGATTCAGGTCAGGAGTTTCAGGGCATGAGATTCAGGGCATGAGATTCAGGGCAGGAGATTCAGGACAGGAGTTTCAGTGCTGGAGTTTCAGGGCTGGTATTTCAGGGCATGAGATTCAGGGCATGAGTTTCAGGGCAGGAGATTCTGGGTAGGAGTTTCAGGGCTGGAGATTCAGCAGAAGAGATTCAGGGCAGGAGTTTCAGGACATCAGATTCAGCGCTTTGGTTTCAGGGCTGGAGATTCAGGGCAGGAGTTTCAGGGCATGAGATTCAGGGCATGAGATTCAGTGCAGGAGATTCAGGACAGGAGTTTCAGTGCTGGAGTTTCAGGGCTGGTGTTTCAGGGCATGAGATTCAGGGCATGAGTTTCAGGGCAGGTGATTCTGGGCAGGAGTTTCAGGGCATGAGATTCAGGGCATGAGTTTCAGGGCATGAGATTCAGGGCAGGAATTTCAGGGCATGAGATTCAGGACATTAGATTCAGGGCTGGAGATTCAGGGCAGGAGTTTCAGGGCATGAGATTCAGGGCATGAGTTTCAGGGCAGTAGATTCAGGGCAGGAGTTTCAGAGCATGAGATTCAGGGCAAGAGTTTCAGTGCAGGAGATTCAGGGCCGGAGATTCAGTGCAGTGGTTTTAGGGCATGAGATTCAGGGCATGAGTTTCAGGGCAGGAGATTCAGGGCGGGAGATTCAATGCCGGAGATTTAGGGCATGAGATTCAGGGCTGTAGTTTCAGGGCTTGAGATTCAGGGCAGGAGTTTCAGGGCATGAGATTCAGGGCATGAGATTCAGGGCATGAGTTTCAGGGCAGGTGATTCTGGGCAGGAGTTTCAGGGCATGAGATTCAGGGCATGAGTTTCAGGGCATGAGATTCAGGGCAGGAATTTCAGGGCATGAGATTCAGGACATTAGATTCAGGGCATGAGATTCAGGGCAGGAGTTTCAGGGCATGAGATTCAGGGCATGAGTTTCAGGGCAGTAGATTCAGGGCAGGAGTTTCAGAGCATGAGATTCAGGGCAAGAGTTTCAGTGCAGGAGATTCAGGGCCGGAGATTCAGTGCAGTGGTTTTAGGGCATGAGATTCAGGGCATGAGTTTCAGGGCAGGAGATTCAGGGCGGGAGATTCAATGCCGGAGATTTAGGGCATGAGATTCAGGGCTGTAGTTTCAGGGCTTGAGATTCAGGGCAGGAGTTTCAGGGCATGAGATTCAGGGCATGAGTTTCAGGGCATGTAGTTCAGTGCAGGAGTTTCTGCAGAAGAGATTGTGGGCAGGAGTTTCAGGGCATGGTATACAGGGCATTAGTTTCAGGGAATGAGATTCAGGGCAGGAGTTTCAGGGTATGAGATTCAGGGCATGACTTTCAGTACAGGAGTTTCACGGCATGAAATTCAGGGCAGGAGTTTCAGGGCATGAGATTCAGGGCATGACTTTCAGAACAGGATTTTCAGGGCATGAGATTCAGGGCATGAGTTTCAGGGCATGTAGTTCAGTGCATGAGTTTTAGGGCAGGAGATTCAGGGCAGTAGATTCAGTGCCGGAGTTTCAGGGCATGATTTTCAGGGCATGAGTTTCAGGGCAGGAGATTCAGGGCAGAAGTTTCAGGGCATGAGATTCAGGGCATGACTTTCAGGGCTGTAGATTCAGGGCAGGAGTTTCAGAGCATGAGATTCAGGGCAAGAGTTTCAGTGCAGGAGATTCAGGGCCGGAGATTCAGTGCAGTGGTTTTACGGCATGAGATTCAGGGCATGAGTTTCAGTGCAGGAGATTCAGGGCCGGAGATTCAGTGCAGTGGCTTTAGGGCATGAGATTCAGGGCATGAGTTTCAGGGCATGAGTTTTAGGGCAGGAGATTCAGGGCGGGAGATTCAATGCCGGAGATTTAGGGCATGAAACTAAGGGCTGTAGTTTCAGGGCTTGAGATTCAGGGCATGAGTTTCAGGACAGTAGATTCAGGGCAGGAGTTTCAGGACATGAGATTCAGGGCAAGAGTTTCAGGGCAGGAGATTCAGGGCAGCAGTTTCAGGGCATGTGTTTCAGGACATGAGTTTCAGGGCAGGAGATTCAGCACAGGAGATTAAGTGCCGGCGTTTTAGGGCATGAGATTGAGGCATGAGTTTCAGGGCAGGAGATTCAGGGCAGGAGTTTCAGTGCTGGAGTTTCTGCAGAATAGATTCAGGTCAGGAGTTTCAGGGCATGAGATTCAGGGCATGAGATTCAGGGCAGGAGATTCAGGACAGGAGTTTCAGTGCTGGAGTTTCAGGGCTGGTGTTTCAGGGCATGAGATTCAGGGCATGAGTTTCAGGGCAGGAGATTCTGGGTAGGAGTTTCAGGGCTGGAGATTCAGCAGAAGAGATTCAGGGCAGGAGTTTCAGGACATCAGATTCAGCGCTTTGGTTTCAGGGCTGGAGATTCAGGGCAGGAGTTTCAGGGCATGAGATTCAGGGCATGAGATTCAGTGCAGGAGATTCAGGACAGGAGTTTCAGTGCTGGAGTTTCAGGGCTGGTGTTTCAGGGCATGAGATTCAGGGCATGAGTTTCAGGGCAGGTGATTCTGGGCAGGAGTTTCAGGGCATGAGATTCAGGGCATGAGTTTCAGGGCATGAGATTCAGGGCAGGAATTTCAGGGCATGAGATTCAGGACATTAGATTCAGGGCATGAGAGTGAGGGCAGGAGTTTCAGGGCATGAGATTCAGGGCATGAGTTTCAGGGCATTAGATTCAGGGCAGGAGTTTCAGAGCATGAGATTCAGGGCAAGAGTTTCAGTGCAGGAGATTCAGGGCCGGAGATTCAGTGCAGTGGTTTTAGGGCATGAGATTCAGAGCATGAGTTTCAGGGCAGGAGATTCAGGGCAGGAGTTTCAGTGCAGGAGTTTCTGCAGAAGAGATTATGGGCAGGAGTTTCAGGGCATGTTATTCAGGGCATTAGTTTCAGGGCATGAGATTCAGGGCTTGAGATTCAGGGCAGGAGTTTCAGGGCATGAGATTCAGCGCATGAGTTTCAGGGCTTGATATTCAGCGCAGGACATTCAGTACAGGAGTTTCAGGGCATGAGTTTCAGGGCATGAGATTCAGGGCATGAGTTTCAGGGCATGAGATTCAGGGCAGGAGTTTGAGGGTATGAGATTCAGGGCATGAGTTTCAGGGCCGGAGATTCAGGGCATTAGTTACAAGGCATGAGATTCAGGGCATGAGATTCAGGGCATGAGATTCAGGGCAGGAGATTCAGGACAGGAGTTTCAGTGCTGGAGTTTCAGGGCTGGTGTTTTAGGGCATGAGTTTCAGAGCATGAGTTTCAGGGCAGGAGATTCTGAGTAGGAGTTTCAGGGCTGGAGTTTCAGCAGAAGAGATTCAGGGCAGGAGTTTCAGGACATGAGATTCAGCGCTGTGGTTTCAGGGCTGGAGATTCAGGGCAGGAGTTTCAGGGCATGAGATTTAGGGCATGAGGTTCAGTGCAGGAGATTCAGGACAGGAGTTTCAGGGCTGGTGTTTCAGGGCATGAGATTCAGGGCATGAGTTTCAGGGCAGGGGATTCTGGGCAGGAGTTTCAGGGCATGAGATTCGGCGCAGGAGTTTCAGTGCAGGAGCTTCTGCAGAAGAGATTGTGGGCAGGAGTTTCAGGGCATCTTATTCAGGTAATTAGTTTCAGGGCATGAGATTCAGGGTTCGAGTTTCTGGGCAGGAGATTCAGGGCATGAGATTCAGGGCATGAGTTTTAGGGCAGGAGATTCAGGGCAGGAGATTCAGGGCTGTAGTTTCAGGGCTTGAGTTTCAGGGCAGGGGATTCTGGGCAGGAGTTTCAGGGCATGAGATTCAGGGCATGAGTTTCAGGGCATGAGATTCAGGGCAGGAATTTCAGGGCATGAGATTCAGGACATTAGATTCAGGGCATGAGAGTCAGGGCAGGAGTTTCAGGGCATGAGATTCAGGGCATGAGTTTCAGGGCAGTAGATTCAGGGCAGGAGTTTCAGAGCATGAGATTCAGGGCAAGAGTTTCAGTGCAGGAGATTCAGGGCCGGAGATTCAGTGCAGTGGTTTTAGGGCATGAGATTCAGGGCATGAGTTTCAGGGCAGGAGATTCAGGGCAGGAGTTTCAGTGCAGGAGTTTCTGCAGAAGAGATTATGGGCAGGAGTTTCAGGGCATGTTATTCAGGGCATTAGTTTCAGGGCATGAGATTCAGGGCTTGAGATTCAGGGCAGGAGTTTCAGGGCATGAGATTCAGCGCATGAGTTTCAGGGCTTGATATTCAGCGCAGGACATTCAGTACAGGAGTTTCAGGGCATGAGTTTCAGGGCATGAGATTCAGGGCATGAGTTTCAGGGCATGAGATTCAGGGCAGGAGTTTGAGGGTATGAGATTCAGGGCATGAGTTTCAGGGCCGGAGATTCAGGGCATTAGTTACAAGGCATGAGATTCAGGGCATGAGATTCAGGGCATGAGATTCAGGGCAGGAGATTCAGGACAGGAGTTTCAGTGCTGGAGTTTCAGGGCTGGTGTTTTAGGGCATGAGTTTCAGAGCATGAGTTTCAGGGCAGGAGATTCTGAGTAGGAGTTTCAGGGCTGGAGTTTCAGCAGAAGAGATTCAGGGCAGGAGTTTCAGGACATGAGATTCAGCGCTGTGGTTTCAGGGCTGGAGATTCAGGGCAGGAGTTTCAGGGCATGAGATTTAGGGCATGAGGTTCAGTGCAGGAGATTCAGGACAGGAGTTTCAGTGCTGGAGTTTCAGGGCTGGTGTTTCAGGGCATGAGATTCAAGGCATGAGTTTCAGGGCAGGGGATTCTGGGCAGGAGTTTCAGGGCATGAGATTCGGCGCAGGAGTTTCAGTGCAGGAGCTTCTGCAGAAGAGATTGTGGGCAGGAGTTTCAGGGCATCTTATTCAGGTAATTAGTTTCAGGGCATGAGATTCAGGGTTCGAGTTTCTGGGCAGGAGATTCAGGGCATGAGATACAGGGCATGTGTTTCAGAGCATGAGATTCAGGGCATGAGTTTCAGGGTTTGTGATTCAGGGCATGAGTTTTAGGGCAGGAGATTCAGGGCAGGAGATTCAGGGCTGTAGTTTCAGGGCTTGAGATTCAGGGCTGTAGATTCAGGGCAGGAGTTTCAGGGTATGAGATTCAGGGGATGACTTTCAGTACAGGAGTTTCACGGCATGAAATTCAGGGTATGGGTTTCAGGGCAGTAGATTCAGGGCATTAGTTACAAGGCAGGAGATTCAGGGCAGTAGATTCAGTGCCGGAGTTTTAGGGCATGATTTTCACAGCATGAGTTTCAGGGCAGGAGATTCAGGGCAGGAGTTTCAGGGCATGAGATTCAGGGCATGACATTCAGGGCTGTAGATTCAGGGCAGGAGTTTCAGTGCAGGAGTTTCTGCAGAAGAGATTGTGGGCAGGAGTTTCAGGGCATGGTATTCAGGGCATTAGTTTCAGGGCATGAGATTCAGGGCTGTAGATTCAGGGCGGGAGTTTCAGGGTATGAGATTCAGGGCATGACTTTCAATACAGGAGTTTCACGGCATGAAATTCAGGGTATGAGTTTCAGGGCAGTAGATTCAGGGCAGGAGTTTTAGGGCATGAGATTCAGGGCAGGAGTTTCAGGGCATGAGATGCAGGGCATGAGTTTCAGGGCAGGAGATTCAGGGCATTAGTTTCAAGCCATTAGATTCAGGACAGGAGTTTCAGGGCATGACTTTCAGTACAGGAGTTTCAGGGCATGAGATTCAGGGCATGAGTTTCAGGGCATGTGGTTCAGGGCATGAGTTTTAGGGCAGGAGATTCAGGGCGGGAGATTCAATGCCGGAGATTTAGGGCATGAGATTCAGGGCTGTAGTTTCAGGGCTTGAGATTCAGGGCAGGAGTTTCAGGGCATGAGATTCAGGGTATGAGTTTCAGGGCAGGAGATTCAGGGCATGAGATTCAGGGCATGTGTTTCAGGGCATGAGATTCAGGGCAGGAGTTTCAGGGTATGAGATTCAGGACATGACTTTCAGTAGAGGATTTTCAGGGCATGAGATTCAGGGCATGAATTTCAGGGCATGTAGTTCCGTGCATGAGTTTTAGGGAAGGAGATTCAGGGCAGTAGATTCAGTGCCGGAGTTTTAGGGCATGTTTTTCACAGCATGAGTTTCAGGGCAGGAGATTCAGGGCAGGAGTTTCAGGGCATGAGATTCAGGGCATGACTTTCAGGGCTGCAGATTCAGGGCAGGAGTTTCAGGGCATGACTTTTAGTACAGAAGTTTCAGGGCATGAGATTCAGGGCATAAGTTTCAGGGCATGTGGTTCAGGGCATGAGTTTTAGGGCAGGAGATTCAGGGCAGTAGATTTAGTGCCAGAGTTTTATGGCATGATTTTCAGGGCATGAATTTTAGGGCAGGAGATTCGGGGCATTAGTTTCAAGGCATGAGATTCATGGCAGGAATTTCAGGGAATGAGATTCAGGGCATGACATTCAGTACAGGAGTTTCAGGGCATGAGATTCAGGGCATGAGATTCAGGGCATGTGATTCAGGGCATGAGTTTTAGGGCAGGAGATTTAAGGCGGGAGATTCAATGCCGGAGATTTAGGGAATGAGATTCAGGGCTGTAGTTTCAGGGCTTGAGACTCAGGGCAGGATTTTCAGGGCATAAGATTCAGGGCATGAGTTTCAGGGCAGGAGATTCAGGGCAGGAGTTTCAGGGCATGAGATTCAGGGCATGAGTTTCAGGGCTGTAGATTCAGGGCAGGAGTTTCAGAGCATGAGATTCAGGGCAAGAGTTTCAGTGCAGGAGATTCAGGACCGGAGATTCAGTGCTGTGGTTTTAGGGCATGAGGTTCAGGGCATGAGTTTCAGTGCAGGAGATTCAGGGAATGAGATTCAGGGCATGACTTTCAGTAGAGGAGTTTCAAGGCATGAGATTCAGGGGAGGGGTTTCAGGGCGTGTAATTCAGGGCATGACTTTCAGGACAGAAGATTCAGGGAAGGAGTTTCAGTGCAGGAGTTTCTGCAGAAGAGATTGTGGGCAGGAGTTTCAGGGCATGTTATTGAGGGCATTAGTTTCAGGGCATGAGATTCAGGGCTGTAGATTCAGGGCAGGAGTTTCAGGGTATGCGATTCAGGGCATGACTTTCGGGGCCGGAGATTCAGGGCATTAGTTTCAAGGCCTGAGATTCAGGGCAGGAGTTTCAGGACATGAGATTCAGGGCATGATATTCAGTACAGGAGTTTCAGGGCATGAGATTCAGGGCATGAGTTTCAGGGCATCTGATTCAGGGCATGAGTTTTAGGGTAGGAGATTCAGGGCGGGAGATTCAATGCCGGAGATTTAGGGCATGAGATTCCGGGCTGTAGTTTCAGAACTTGAGATTCAGGGCAGGAGTTTTAGGGCATGAGATTCAGGGCAGGAGTTTCAGGGCATGAGATTCAGGGCAGGAGTTTCAGGGCAGGAGATTCAGGGCATGAGATTCAGGGCATGTGTTTCAGGGCATGAGATTCAGGGCAGGAGTTTCAGGGTATGAGATTCAGGGCATGAGTTTCAGGGCCGGAGATTCAGGGCATTAGTTTCAAGGCGTGAGATTCAGGGCAGGAGTTTCAGGGCATGAGATTCAGGGCATGACATTCAGTACAGGAGTTTCAGGGCATGAGATTCAGGGCATGAGTTTCAGGGCATGTGATTCAGGGCATGAGTTTTATGGCAGGAGTTTCAGGGCGGGAGATTCAATACCGGAGATTTAGGGCATGAGATTCAGGGCTGTAGTTTCCGGGTTTGAGATTCAGGGCAGGAGTTGCAGGGCACGAGATTCAGGGCATGAGTTTCAGGGCAGGAGATTCAGGGCATGAGATTCAGGGCAGGAGTTTTAGGGCATGAGATTCAGGGCATGAGTTTCAGGGCAGGAGATTCAGGGCATGAGATTGAGGGCATGTGTTTCAGGGCAGGAGTTTCAGGGTATGAGATTCAGGGTATGAGTTTCAGGGCCGGAGATTCAGGGCATTAGTTTCAAGGCATTAGATTCAGGGCAGGAGTTTCAGGGCATGACTTTCAGTATAGGAGTTTCAGGGCATGAGATTCAGGGCATGAGTTTCAGGGCATGTGGATCAGGGCAGGAGATTCAGGGCATGAGATTCAGGGCATGTGTTTCAGGGCATGAGATTCAGGGCAGGAGTTTCAGGGTATAAGATTCAGGGCATGACTTTCAGTAGAGGATTTTCAGGGCATGAGATTCAGGGCATGAGTTTCAGGGCATGTAGTTCCGTGCATGAGTTTTAGGGAAGGAGATTCAGGGCAGTAGATTCAGTGCCGGAGTTTTAGGGCATGATTTTCACAGCATGAGTTTCAGGGCAGGAGATTCAGGACAGGAGTTTCAGGGCATGAGATTCAAGGCATGTGTTTCAGGGCATGAGATTCAGGGCAGGAGTGTCAGGGTATGAGATTCAGGGCATGACTTTCAGTAGAGGATTTTCAGGGCATGAGATTCAGGGCATGAGTTTCAGGGCATGTAGTTCCGTGCATGAGTTTTAGGGAAGGAGATTCAGGGCAGTAGATTCAGTGCCGGAGTTTTAGGGCATGATTTTCACAGCATGAGTTTCAGGGCAGGAGATTCAGGACAGGAGTTTCAGGGCATGAGATTCAAGGCATGACTTTCAGGGCTGTAGATTCAGGGCAGGAGTTTCAGTGCAGGAGTTTCTGCAGAAGAGATTGTGGGCAGGAGTTTCAGGGCATGGTATTCAGGGCATTCGTTTCAGGGCATGAGATTCAGGGCTGTAGATTCAGGGCAGGAGTTTTAGGGCATGAGATTCAGGGCATGAGATTCAGGGCATGAGTTTCAGGGCAGGAGATTCAGGGCGTGAGATTCAGGGCATGTGTTTGAGGGCATGAGATTCAGGGCAGGAGTTTCAGGGTATGAGATTCAGGGCATGAGTTTCAGGGCCGGGGATTCAGGGCATTAGTTTCAGGGCATTAGATTCAGGGCAGGAGTTTCAGGGCATGAGATTCAGGGCATGACTTTAAGTACAGGATTTTCAGGGCATGAGATTCAGGGCATGAGTTTCAGGGCATGTAGTTCAGTGCATGAGTTTTAGGGCAGGAGATTCAGGGTAGTAGATTCAGTGCCGGAGTTTTAGGGCATGATTTTCACGGCATGAGTTTCAGGGCAGGAGATTCAGGGCAGGAGTTTCAGGGCATGAGATTCAGGGCAGTAGAATCAGGGCAGGAGTTTCGGAGTATGAGATTCAGGGCAAGAGTTTCAGTGCAGGAGATTCAGGGCCGGAGATTCAGAGCAGTGGTTTTAGGGCATGAGATTCAGGGCATGAATTTCAGGGCAGGAGATTCAGGGCAGGAGTTTCAGGGTATGAGATTCAGGGCATTAGTTTCAAGGCATGAGATTCAGGGCAGGAGTTTCAGGGAATGAGATTCAGGGCATGACATTCAGTACAGGAGTTTCGGGGCATGAGATTCAGGGCATGAGTTTCAGGGCATGTGATTCAGGGCATGAGTTTTAGGGCAGGAGATTCAAGGCGGGAGATTCAATGCCGGAGATTTAGGGAATGAGATTCAGGGCTGTAGTTTCAGGGCTTGAGATTCAGGGCATGATTTTCAGGGCATAAGATTCAGGGCATGAGTTTCAGGGCAGGAGATTCAGTGCTGGAGTTTTAGGGCATGATTTTCACGTCATGAGTTTCAGGGCAGGAGATTCAGGGCAGGAGTTTCAGAGCATGAGATTCAGGGCAAGAGTTTCAGTGCAGGAGATTCAGGGCCGGAGATTCAGTGCTGTGGTTTTAGGGCATGAGGTAAAGGGCATGAGTTTCAGGGCAGGAGATTCAGGGAATGAGATTCAGGGCATGACTTTCAGTACAGGAGTTTCAAGGCATGAGATTCAGGGGAGGGGTTTCAGGGCGTGTAATTCAGGGCATGACTTTCAGCACAGGAGATTATGGGAAGGAGTTTCAGTGCAGGAGTTTCTGCAGAAGAGATTGTGGGCAGGAGTTTCAGGGCATTTTATTCAGGGCATTAGTTTCAGGGCATGAGATTCCGGGCTGTAGATTCAGGGCAGGAGTTTCAGGGTATGAGATTCAGGGCATGAGTTTCGGGGCCGGAGATTCAGGGCATTAGTTTCAAGGCCTGAGATTCAGGGCAGGAGTTTCAGGGCATGAGATTCAGGGCATGAGCTACAGGGCAGTAGATTCAGGGCAGGAGTTTCAGGGCATGTAGTTCAGTGCATGAGTTTTAGGTCACCAGATTCAGGGCAGTAGATTCAGTGCCGGAGTTTTAGGGCATGATTTTCACGGCATGAGTTTTAGGGCAGTAGATTCAGGGCAGGAGTTTCAGAGCATGAGATTCAGGTCAAGAGTTTCAGTGGAGGAGATTCAGGGCCGGAGATTCAGTGCAGTGGTTTTAGGGCATGAGATTCAGGGCATGAGTTTCAGGGCAGGAGTTTCAGGGCAGGAGTTTCAGTGCAGGAGTTTCTGCAGAAGAGATTGTGGGCAGGAGTTTCAGGGCATGTTATTCAGGACATTAGTTTCAGGGCATGAGATTCAGGGCTTGAGATTCAGGGCAGGAGTTTCAGGGCACGTGATTCAGCGCATGAATTTCAGGGCAGGAGATTGAGGGCATGAGATTCAGGACATGTGTTTGAGGGCATGAGATTCAGGGCAGGAGTTTCGGGGCATGAGATTCAGGGCATGAGTTTCAGGGCAGGAGATTCAGGGCAGGAGTTTCAATGCAGGAGTTTCTGCAGAAGAGATTATGGGCAGGAGTTTCAGGGCATTAGTGTCAGGGCATGAGATTCAGGGCTTGAGATTCATGGCAGGAGTTTCAGGGCAGGAGATTCAGGGCATGAGTTTCAGGGCATGTGGTTCAGGGCATGAGTTTTAAGGCAGGAGATTCAGGGCAGTAGATTCAGTGCCAGATATTTATGGTATGATTTTCAAGGGCATGAGTTTCAGAGCAGGAGATTCAGGGCATGAGGTTCAGGGCAGTAGATTCAGGGCAGGAGTTTCAGGGCATGAGATTCAGGGCATGAGGTTCAGGGCAGTAGATTCAGGGCAGGAGTTTCAGGGCATGAGATTCAGGGCAGGAGATTCAGGGTAGGAGTTTCAGTGCAGGAGTTTCTGCAGAAGAGATTATGGGCAGGAGTTTCAGGGCATGTTATTCAGGGCATTAGTTTCAGGGCATGAGATTCAGGGCTTGAGATTCAGGGCAGGAGTTTCAGGGCATGAGATTCAGCGCATGAGTTTCAGGGCAGGAGATTCAGGGCTGTAGATTCAGGGCTTGATATTCAGGGCAGGACATTCAGTACAAGAGTTTCAGGGCATGAGTTTCAGGGCATGAGATTCAGGGCATGAGTTTCAGTGCTGGAGTTTCAGGGCTGGTGTTTCAGGGCATGAGTTTCAGGGCAGGAGATTCTGGGTAGGAGTTTCAGGGCTGGAGTTTCAGCAGAAGAGATTCAGGGCAGGAGTTATAGGACATGAGATTCAGCGCTGTGGTTTCAGGGCTGGAGATTCAGGGCAGGAGTTTCAGGGCATGAGATTTAGGGCATGAGATTCAGTGCAGGAGATTCAGGACAGGAGTTTCAGTGCTGGAGTTTCAGGGCTGGTGTTTCAGGGCATGAGATTCAGGGCATGAGTTTCAGGGCAGGGGATTCTGGGCAGGAGTTTCAGGGCATGAGATTCGGCGCAGGAGTTTCAGTGCAGGAGCTTCTGCAGAAGAGATTGTGGGCAGGAGTTTCAGGGCATCTTATTCAGGGAATTAGTTTCAGGGCATGAGATTCAGGGCTGTAGATTCAGGGCTCGAGTTTCTGGGCAGGAGTTTCAAGTCATGAGATTCAGGGCATGAGTTTCTGGGCAGGAGATTCAGGGCATGAGATTCAGGGCATGTGTTTCAGGGCATGAGATTCAGGGCATGAGTTTCAGGGTTTGTGATTCAGGGCATGAATTTTAGGGCAGGAGATTCAGGGCGGGAGATTCAATGCCGGAGATTTAGGGCATGAGATTCAGGGCTGTAGTTTCAGGGCTTGAGATTCAGGGCAGGAGTTTCAGGGCATGAGATTCAGGGCATGAGATTCAGGGCATGTGTTTCAGGGCATGAGATTCAGGGCAGGAGTTTCAGGGTATGAGATTCAGGGCATGACTTTCAGTAGAGGATTTTCAGGGCATGAGATTCAGGGCACGCGTTTCAGGGCATGTAGTTCTGTGCTTGAGTTTTAGGGCAGGAGATTCAGGGCAGTAGATTCAGTGCCGGAGTTTTAGGGCATGTTTTTCACAGCATGAGTTTCAGGGCAGGAGATTCAGAGCAGGAGTTTCAGGGCATGAGATTCAGGGCATGACTTTCAGGGCTGTAGATTCAGGGCAAGAGTTTCAGTGCAGGAGTTTCTGCAGAAGAGATTGTGGGCAGGAGTTTCAGGGCATGGTATTCAGGGCATTAGTTTCAGGGCATGAGATTCAGGGCTGTAGATTCAGGGCAGGAGTTTCAGGGTATGAGATTCAGGGCATGACTTTCAGTATAGGAGTTTCACGGCATGAAATTCAGGGTATGAGTTTCAGGGCAGTAGATTCAGGGCAGGAGTTTTAGGGCATGAGATTCAAGGCAGGAGTTTCAGGGCATGAGATTCAGGGCATGAGTTTCAGGGCAGGAGATTCAGGGCATGTGTTTGAGGGCATGAGATTCAGGGCAGGATTTTCAGGGTATGAGATTCAGGGCATGAGTTTCAGGGCCGGAGATACAGGGCATTAGTTTCAAGGCATTAGATTCAGGGCAGGTGATTCAGGGCATGGCTTTCAGTACAGGAGTTTCAGGGCATGAGATTCAGGGCATGAGTTTCAGGGCATGTGGTTCAGGGCATGAGTTTTAGGGCAGGAGATTCAGGGCGGGAAATTCAATGCCGGAGATTTAGGGCATGAGATTCAGGGCTGTAGTTTCAGGGCTTGAGATTCAGGGCAGGAGTTGCAGGGCATGAGATTCAGGGCATGACATTCAGTACAGGAGTTTCAGGGCATGAGATTCAGGGCATGAGTTTCAGGGCATGTGATTCAGGGCATGAGTTTTAGGGCAGGAGTTTCCGGGCGGGAGATTCAATAGCGGAGATTTCGGGCATGAGATTCAGGGCTGTAGTTTCCGGGCTTGAGATTCAGGGCAGGAGTTACAGGGCACGAGATTCAGGGCATAAGTTTCAGGGCAGGAGATTCAGGGCATGAGATTCAGGGCAGGAGTTTCAGGGCATGAGATTCAGGGCATGAGTTTCAGGGCAGGCGATTCAGGGCATGAGATTCAGGGCATGTGTTTCAGGGCAGGAGTTTCAGGGCATGACTTTCAGTACAGAATTTTCAGGGCATGAGATTCAGGGCATGAGTTTCAGGGCATGTGGTTCAGGGCATGAGTTTCAGGGCATGTGGTTCAGGGCATGAGTTTTAGGGCAGGAGATTCAGGGCAGTAGATTCAGTGCCAGAGTTTTATGGCATGATTTACAGGGCATGAGTTTCAGGGCAGGAGATTCGGGGCAAGAGTTTCAGGGCATGAGATTCAGGGCATGAGGTTCAGGGCAGTAGATTCAGGGCAGGAGTTTCAGGGCATGAGATTCAGGGCATGACTTTCAGTACAGGATTTTCAGGGCATGAGATTCAGGGCATGAGTTTCAGGGCATGTAGTTCAGTGCATGAGTTTTAGGGCAGGAGATTCAGGGCAGTAGATTCAGTGCCGGAGTTTTAGGGCATGATTTTCACGGCATGAGTTTCAGGGCCGGAGATTCAGTGCAGGAGTTTCAGCGCATGAGATTCAGGGCAGAAGAATCAGGGCAGGAGTTTCAGAGCATGAGATTCAGGGCAAGAGTTTCAGTGCAGGAGATTCAGGGCCGGAGATTCAGAGCAGTGGTTTTAGGGCATGAGATTCAGGGCATGAATTTCAGGGCAGGAGATTCAGGGCAAGAGTTTCAGTGCAGGAGATTCAGGGCCGGAGATTCAGAGCAGTGGTTTTAGGGCATGAGATTCAGGGCATGAATTTCAGGGCAGGAGATTCAGGGCATGAGTTTCAGGGCATGAGATTCAGGGCATGAGGTTCAGGGCAGTAGATTCAGGGCAGGAGTTTCAGGGCATGAGATTCAGGGCATGACTTTCAGTACAGGATTTTCAGGGCATGAGATTCAGGGCATGAGTTTCAGGGCATGTAGTTCAGTGCATGAGTTTTAGGGCAGGAGATTCAGGGCAGTAGATTCAGTGCCGGAGTTTTAGGGCATGATTTTCACGGCATGAGTTTCAGGGCCGGAGATTCAGTGCAGGAGTTTCAGCGCATGAGATTCAGGGCAGAAGAATCAGGGCAGGAGTTTCAGAGCATGAGATTCAGGGCAAGAGTTTCAGTGCAGGAGATTCAGGGCCGGAGATTCAGAGCAGTGGTTTTAGGGCATGAGATTCAGGGCATGAATTTCAGGGCAGGAGATTCAGGGCAAGAGTTTCAGTGCAGGAGATTCAGGGCCGGAGATTCAGAGCAGTGGTTTTAGGGCATGAGATTCAGGGCATGAATTTCAGGGCAGGAGATTCAGGGCAGGAGATTCAGTGCAGGAGTTTCTGCAGAAGAGATTGTGGGCAGGAGTTTCAGGGCATGTTATTCAGGGCATTAGTTTCAGGGCATGAGATTCAGGGCTGTAGATTCAGGGCTTGATATTCAGGGCAGGAGATTCAGTACAGGAGTTTCAGGGTATGAGATTCAGGGCATGAGTTTCAGGGCATGAGATTCAGGGCAGGAGATTCAGGACAGGAGTTTCAGTGCTGGGGTTTCAGGGCTGGTGATTCAGGGCATGAGTTTCAGGGCAGGAGATTCCGGGTAGGAGTTTCAGGGCTGGAGTTTCAGCAGAAGAGATTCAGGGCAGGAGTTTCACGACATGAGATTCAGCGCTGTGGTTTAAGGGCTGGAGATTCAGGGCCGGAGTTTCAGGGCATGAGATTTAGGGCATTAGATTCAGTGCAGGAGAGTCAGGACAGGGGTTTCAGGCTGGAGTTTCAGGGCTGGTGTATCAGGGCATGAGATTCAGGGCATGAGTTTCAGGGCAGGGGATTCTGGGCAGGAGTTTAAGGGCATGAGATTCAGGGCAGGAGTTTCAGTGCAGGAGTTTCTGCAGAAGAGATTGTGGGCAGGAGTTTCAGGGCATCATATTCAGGGAATTAGTTTCAGGGCATGAGATTCAGGGCTGTAGTTTCAGGGCTTGAGATTCAGGGCAGGAGTTTCAGGGCATGAGATTCAGGGTATGAGTTTCAGGGCAGGAGATTCAGGGCATGAGATTCAGGGCATGTGTTTCAGGGCATGAGATTCAGGGCAGGAGTTTCAGGGTATGAGATTCAGGACATGACTTTCAGTAGAGGATTTTCAGGGCATGAGATTCAGGGCATGAATTTCAGGGCATGTAGTTCCGTGCATGAGTTTTAGGGAAGGAGATTCAGGGCAGTAGATTCAGTGCCGGAGTTTTAGGGCATGTTTTTCACAGCATGAGTTTCAGGGCAGGAGATTCAGGGCAGGAGTTTCAGGGCATGAGATTCGGGGCATGACTTTCAGGGCTGCAGATTCAGGGCAGGAGTTTCAGGGCATGACTTTTAGTACAGAAGTTTCAGGGCATGAGATTCAGGGCATAAGTTTCAGGGCATGTGGTTCAGGGCATGAGTTTTAGGGCAGGAGATTCAGGGCAGTAGATTTAGTGCCAGAGTTTTATGGCATGATTTTCAGGGCATGAATTTTAGGGCAGGAGATTCGGGGCATTAGTTTCAAGGCATGAGATTCATGGCAGGAATTTCAGGGAATGAGATTCAGGGCATGACATTCAGTACAGGAGTTTCAGGGCATGAGATTCAGGGCATGAGATTCAGGGCATGTGATTCAGGGCATGAGTTTTAGGGCAGGAGATTTAAGGCGGGAGATTCAATGCCGGAGATTTAGGGAATGAGATTCAGGGCTGTAGTTTCAGGGCTTGAGACTCAGGGCAGGATTTTCAGGGCATAAGATTCAGGGCATGAGTTTCAGGGCAGGAGATTCAGGGCAGGAGTTTCAGGGCATGAGATTCAGGGCATGAGTTTCAGGGCTGTAGATTCAGGGCAGGAGTTTCAGAGCATGAGATTCAGGGCAAGAGTTTCAGTGCAGGAGATTCAGGACCGGAGATTCAGTGCTGTGGTTTTAGGGCATGAGGTTCAGGGCATGAGTTTCAGTGCAGGAGATTCAGGGAATGAGATTCAGGGCATGACTTTCAGTAGAGGAGTTTCAAGGCATGAGATTCAGGGGAGGGGTTTCAGGGCGTGTAATTCAGGGCATGACTTTCAGGACAGAAGATTCAGGGAAGGAGTTTCAGTGCAGGAGTTTCTGCAGAAGAGATTGTGGGCAGGAGTTTCAGGGCATGTTATTGAGGGCATTAGTTTCAGGGCATGAGATTCAGGGCATTAGTTTCAAGGCCTGAGATTCAGGGCAGGAGTTTCAGGACATGAGATTCAGGGCATGATATTCAGTACAGGAGTTTCAGGGCATGAGATTCAGGGCATGAGTTTCAGGGCATCTGATTCAGGGCATGAGTTTTAGGGTAGGAGATTCAGGGCGGGAGATTCAATGCCGGAGATTTAGGGCATGAGATTCCGGGCTGTAGTTTCAGAACTTGAGATTCAGGGCAGGAGTTTTAGGGCATGAGATTCAGGGCAGGAGTTTCAGGGCATGAGATTCAGGGCAGGAGTTTCAGGGCAGGAGATTCAGGGCATGAGATTCAGGGCATGTGTTTCAGGGCATGAGATTCAGGGCATGTGTTTCAGGGCATGAGATTCAGGGCAGGAGTTTCAGGGTATGAGATTCAGGGCATGAGTTTCAGGGCCGGAGATTCAGGGCATTAGTTTCAAGGCGTGAGATTCAGGGCAGGAGTTTCAGGGCATGAGATTCAGGGCATGACATTCAGTACAGGAGTTTCAGGGCATGAGATTCAGGGCATGAGTTTCAGGGCATGTGGTTCAGGGCATGAGTTTTAGGGCAGGAGATTCAGGGCGGGAGATTCAATACCGGAGATTTAGGGCATGAGATTCAGGGCTGTAGTTTCCGGGTTTGAGATTCAGGGCAGGAGTTGCAGGGCACGAGATTCAGGGCATGAGTTTCAGGGCAGGAGATTCAGGGCATGAGATTCAGGGCAGGAGTTTTAGGGCATGAGATTCAGGGCATGAGTTTCAGGGCAGGAGATTCAGGGCATGAGATTCAGGGCATGTGTTTCAGGGCAGGAGTTTCAGGGTATGAGATTCAGGGTATGAGTTTCAGGGCCGGAGATTCAGGGCATTAGTTTCAAGGCATTAGATTCAGGGCAGGAGTTTCAGGGCATGACTTTCAGTATAGGAGTTTCAGGGCATGAGATTCAGGGCATGAGTTTCAGGGCATGTGGATCAGGGCAGGAGATTCAGGGCATGAGATTCAGGGCATGTGTTTCAGGGCATGAGATTCAGGGCAGGAGTTTCAGGGTATAAGATTCAGGGCATGACTTTCAGTAGAGGATTTTCAGGGCATGAGATTCAGGGCATGAGTTTCAGGGCATGTAGTTCCGTGCATGAGTTTTAGGGAAGGAGATTCAGGGCAGTAGATTCAGTGCCGGAGTTTTAGGGCATGATTTTCACAGCATGAGTTTCAGGGCAGGAGATTCAGGACAGGAGTTTCAGGGCATGAGATTCAAGGCATGTGTTTCAGGGCATGAGATTCAGGGCAGGAGTGTCAGGGTATGAGATTCAGGGCATGACTTTCAGTAGAGGATTTTCAGGGCATGAGATTCAGGGCATGAGTTTCAGGGCATGTAGTTCCGTGCATGAGTTTTAGGGAAGGAGATTCAGGGCAGTAGATTCAGTGCCGGAGTTTTAGGGCATGATTTTCACAGCATAAGTTTCAGGGCAGGAGATTCAGGACAGGAGTTTCAGGGCATGAGATTCAAGGCATGACTTTCAGGGCTGTAGATTCAGGGCAGGAGTTTCAGTGCAGGAGTTTCTGCAGAAGAGATTGTGGGCAGGAGTTTCAGGGCATGGTATTCAGGGCATTCGTTTCAGGGCATGAGATTCAGGGCTGTAGATTCAGGGCAGGAGTTTTAGGGCATGAGATTCAGGGCATGAGATTCAGGGCATGAGTTTCAGGGCAGGAGATTCAGGGCGTGAGATTCAGGGCATGTGTTTGAGGGCATGAGATTCAGGGCAGGAGTTTCAGGGTATGAGATTCAGGGCATGAGTTTCAGGGCCGGGGATTCAGGGCATTAGTTTCAGGGCATTAGATTCAGGGCAGGAGTTTCAGGGCATGAGATTCAGGGCATGACGTTAAGTACAGGATTTTCAGGGCATGAGATTCAGGGCATGCGTTTCAGGGCATGTAGTTCAGTGCATGAGTTTTAGGGCAGGAGATTCAGGGTAGTAGATTCAGTGCCGGAGTTTTAGGGCATGATTTTCACGGCATGAGTTTCAGGGCAGGAGATTCAGGGCAGGAGTTTCAGGGCATGAGATTCAGGGCAGTAGAATCAGGGCAGGAGTTTCGGAGTATGAGATTCAGGGCAAGAGTTTCAGTGCAGGAGATTCAGGGCCGGAGATTCAGAGCAGTGGTTTTAGGGCATGAGATTCAGGGCATGAATTTCAGGGCAGGAGATTCAGGGCAGGAGTTTCAGGGTATGAGATTCAGGGCATTAGTTTCAAGGCATGAGATTCAGGGCAGGAGTTTCAGGGAATGAGATTCAGGGCATGACATTCAGTACAGGAGTTTCGGGGCATGAGATTCAGGGCATGAGTTTCAGGGCATGTGATTCAGGGCATGAGTTTTAGGGCAGGAGATTCAAGGCGGGAGATTCAATGCCGGAGATTTAGGGAATGAGATTCAGGGCTGTAGTTTCAGGGCTTGAGATTCAGGGCATGATTTTCAGGGCATAAGATTCAGGGCATGAGTTTCAGGGCAGGAGATTCAGTGCTGGAGTTTTAGGGCATGATTTTCACGTCATGAGTTTCAGGGCAGGAGATTCAGGGCAGGAGTTTCAGAGCATGAGATTCAGGGCAAGAGTTTCAGTGCAGGAGATTCAGGGCCGGAGATTCAGTGCTGTGGTTTTAGGGCATGAGGTAAAGGGCATGAGTTTCAGGGCAGGAGATTCAGGGAATGAGATTCAGGGCATGACTTTCAGTACAGGAGTTTCAAGGCATGAGATTCAGGGGAGGGGTTTCAGGGCGTGTAATTCAGGGCATGACTTTCAGCACAGGAGATTATGGGAAGGAGTTTCAGTGCAGGAGTTTCTGCAGAAGAGATTGTGGGCAGGAGTTTCAGGGCATTTTATTCAGGGCATTAGTTTCAGGGCATGAGATTCCGGGCTGTAGATTCAGGGCAGGAGTTTCAGGGTATGAGATTCAGGGCATGAGTTTCGGGGCCGGAGATTCAGGGCATTAGTTTCAAGGCCTGAGATTCAGGGCAGGAGTTTCAGGGCATGAGATTCAGGGCATGAGCTACAGGGCAGTAGATTCAGGGCAGGAGTTTCAGGGCATGTAGTTCAGTGCATGAGTTTTAGGTCACCAGATTCAGGGCAGTAGATTCAGTGCCGGAGTTTTAGGGCATGATTTTCACGGCATGAGTTTTAGGGCAGTAGATTCAGGGCAGGAGTTTCAGAGCATGAGATTCAGGTCAAGAGTTTCAGTGGAGGAGATTCAGGGCCGGAGATTCAGTGCAGAGGTTTTAGGGCATGAGATTCAGGGCATGAGTTTCAGGGCAGGAGTTTCAGGGCAGGAGTTTCAGTGCAGGAGTTTCTGCAGAAGAGATTGTGGGCAGGAGTTTCAGGGCATGTTATTCAGGGCATTAGTTTCAGGGCATGAGATTCAGGGCTTGAGATTCAGGGCAGGAGTTTCAGGGCACGTGATTCAGCGCATGAATTTCAGGGCAGGAGATTGAGGGCATGAGATTCAGGACATGTGTTTGAGGGCATGAGATTCAGGGCAGGAGTTTCGGGGCATGAGATTCAGGGCATGAGTTTCAGGGCAGGAGATTCAGGGCAGGAGTTTCAATGCAGGAGTTTCTGCAGAAGAGATTATGGGCAGGAGTTTCAGGGCATTAGTGTCAGGGCATGAGATTCAGGGCTTGAGCTTCAGGGCAGGAGTTTCAGGGCAGGAGATTCAGGGCATGAGTTTCAGGGCATGTGGTTCAGGGCATGAGTTTTAAGGCAGGAGATTCAGGGCAGTAGATTCAGTGCCAGATATTTATGGTATGATTTTCAAGGGCATGAGTTTCAGAGCAGGAGATTCAGGGCATGAGGTTCAGGGCAGTAGATTCAGGGCAGGAGTTTCAGGGCATGAGATTCAGGGCATGAGGTTCAGGGCAGTAGATTCAGGGCAGGAGTTTCAGGGCATGAGATTCAGGGCAGGAGATTCAGGGTAGGAGTTTCAGTGCAGGAGTTTCTGCAGAAGAGATTATGGGCAGGAGTTTCAGGGCATGTTATTCAGGGCATTAGTTTCAGGGCATGAGATTCAGGGCTTGAGATTCAGGGCAGGAGTTTCAGGGCATGAGATTCAGCGCATGAGTTTCAGGGCAGGAGATTCAGGGCTGTAGATTCAGGGCTTGATATTCAGGGCAGGACATTCAGTACAAGAGTTTCAGGGCATGAGTTTCAGGGCATGAGATTCAGGGCATGAGTTTCAGGGCATGAGATTCAGGGCAGGAGTTTCAGGGTATGAGATTCAGGGCATAAGTTTCAGGGCCGGAGATTCAGGGCCTTAGTTTCAAGGCATGAGATTCAGGGCATGAGATTCAGGGCATGAGATTCAGGGCAGGAGATTCAGGACAGGAGTTTCAGTGCTGGAGTTTCAGGGCTGGTGTTTCAGGGCATGAGTTTCAGGGCAGGAGATTCTGGGTAGGAGTTTCAGGGCTGGAGTTTCAGCAGAAGAGATTCAGGGCAGGAGTTATAGGACATGAGATTCAGCGCTGTGGTTTCAGGGCTGGAGATTCAGGGCAGGAGTTTCAGGGCATGAGATTTAGGGCATGAGATTCAGTGCAGGAGATTCAGGACAGGAGTTTCAGTGCTGGAGTTTCAGGGCTGGTGTTTCAGGGCATGAGATTCAGGGCATGAGTTTCAGGGCAGGGGATTCTGGGCAGGAGTTTCAGGGCATGAGATTCGGCGCAGGAGTTTCAGTGCAGGAGCTTCTGCAGAAGAGATTGTGGGCAGGAGTTTCAGGGCATCTTATTCAGGGAATTAGTTTCAGGGCATGAGATTCAGGGCTGTAGATTCAGGGCTCGAGTTTCTGGGCAGGAGTTTCAAGTCATGAGATTCAGGGCATGAGTTTCTGGGCAGGAGATTCAGGGCATGAGATTCAGGGCATGTGTTTCAGGGCATGAGATTCAGGGCATGAGTTTCAGGGTTTGTGATTCAGGGCATGAATTTTAGGGCAGGAGATTCAGGGCGGGAGATTCAATGCCGGAGATTTAGGGCATGAGATTCAGGGCTGTAGTTTCAGGGCTTGAGATTCAGGGCAGGAGTTTCAGGGCATGAGATTCAGGGCATGAGATTCAGGGCATGTGTTTCAGGGCATGAGATTCAGGGCAGGAGTTTCAGGGTATGAGATTCAGGGCATGACTTTCAGTAGAGGATTTTCAGGGCATGAGATTCAGGGCACGCGTTTCAGGGCATGTAGTTCTGTGCTTGAGTTTTAGGGCAGGAGATTCAGGGCAGTAGATTCAGTGCCGGAGTTTTAGGGCATGTTTTTCACAGCATGAGTTTCAGGGCAGGAGATTCAGAGCAGGAGTTTCAGGGCATGAGATTCAGGGCATGACTTTCAGGGCTGTAGATTCAGGGCAAGAGTTTCAGTGCAGGAGTTTCTGCAGAAGAGATTGTGGGCAGGAGTTTCAGGGCATGGTATTCAGGGCATTAGTTTCAGGGCATGAGATTCAGGGCTGTAGATTCAGGGCAGGAGTTTCAGGGTATGAGATTCAGGGCATGACTTTCAGTATAGGAGTTTCACGGCATGAAATTCAGG
Source organism: Mobula birostris (assembly GCF_030028105.1). Lineage (NCBI taxonomy): Eukaryota > Metazoa > Chordata > Chondrichthyes > Myliobatiformes > Myliobatidae > Mobula > Mobula birostris. The sequence goes on from NW_027274564.1 coordinate 63,952, forward strand.
GTATGAGTTTCAGGGCAGTAGATTCAGGGCAGGAGTTTTAGGGCATGAGATTCAAGGCAGGAGTTTCAGGGCATGAGATTCAGGGCATGAGTTTCAGGGCAGGAGATTCAGGGCATGTGTTTGAGGGCATGAGATTCAGGGCAGGATTTTCAGGGTATGAGATTCAGGGCATGAGTTTCAGGGCCGGAGATACAGGGCATTAGTTTCAAGGCATTAGATTCAGGGCAGGTGATTCAGGGCATGGCTTTCAGTACAGGAGTTTCAGGGCATGAGATTCAGGGCATGAGTTTCAGGGCATGTGGTTCAGGGCATGAGTTTTAGGGCAGGAGATTCAGGGCGGGAAATTCAATGCCGGAGATTTAGGGCATGAGATTCAGGGCTGTAGTTTCAGGGCTTGAGATTCAGGGCAGGAGTTGCAGGGCATGAGATTCAGGGCATGACATTCAGTACAGGAGTTTCAGGGCATGAGATTCAGGGCATGAGTTTCAGGGCATGTGATTCAGGGCATGAGTTTTAGGGCAGGAGTTTCAGGGCGGGAGATTCAATACCTGAGATTTAGGGCATGAGATTCAGGGCTGTAGTTTCCGGGCTTGAGATTCAGGGCAGGAGTTACAGGGCACGAGATTCAGGGCATGAGTTTCAGGGCAGGAGATTCAGGGCATGAGATTCAGGGCAGGAGTTTTAGGGCATGAGATTCAGGGCATGAGTTTCAGGGCAGGAGATTCAGGGCATGAGATTCAGGGCATGTGTTTCAGGGCATGAGATTCAGGGCAGGAGTTTCAGGGTATGAGATTCAGGGTATGAGTTTCAGGGCCGGAGATTCAGGGCATTAGTTTCAAGGCATTAGATTCAGGGCAGGAGTTTCAGGGCATGACTTTCAGTACAGGAGTTTCAGGGCATGAGATTCAGGGCATGAGTTTCAGGGCATGTGGATCAGGGCTTGAGTTTTAGGGCAGGAGATTCAGGGCAGTGGATTCAGTGCCAGTGTTTTAGGGCATGATTTTTAGGGCAAGAGTTTCAGGGCAGGAGATTCAGGGCAAGACTTTCAGGGCATGAGATTCAGGGTATGAGCTACAGGGCAGTAGATTCAGGGCAGGAGTTTCAGGGCATGGAGTTCAGTGCATGAATTTTAGGTCACCAGATTCAGGGCAGTAGATTCAGTGCCGGAGTTTTAGGGCATGATTTTCACGGCATGAGATTTAAGGCAGTAGATTCAGGGCAGGAGTTTCAGAGCATGAGATTCAGGGCAAGAGTTTCAGTGGAGGAGTTTCAGGGCCGGAGATTCAGTGCAGTGGTTTTAGGGCATGAGATTCAGGGCATGAGTTTCAGGGCAGGAGATTTAGGGTATGTGGTTCAGGGCATGAGTTTTAGGGCAGGAGATTCAGGGCGGGAGATTCAGGGCAGGAGTTTTAGGGTATGATTTTCACGGCATGAGTTTTAGGGCAGTAGATTCAGGGCAGGAGTTTCAGAGCATGAGACTCAGGGCAAGAGTTTCAGTGGAGGAGATTCAGGGCCGGAGATTCAGTGCAGTGGTTTTAGGGCATGAGATTCAGGGCATGAGTTTCAGGGCAGGAGATTCAGGGCAGGAGTTTCAGTGCAGGAGTTTCTGCAGAAGAGATTGTGGGCAGGAGTTTCAGGGCATGTTATTCAGGGCATGAGATTCAGGGCTTGAGATTCAGGGCAGGAGTTTCAGGGCATGTGATTCAGCGCATGAATTTCAGGGCAGGAGATTGAGGGCATGAGATTCAGGACATGTGTTTGAGGGCATGAGATTCAGGGCAGGAGTTTCAGGGTATGAGATTCAGGGCATGAGTTTCAGGGCCGGAGATTCAGGGCATTAGTTTCAAGGCATTAGATTCAGGGCAGAAGTTTCAGGGCATGACTTTCAGTACAGGAGTTTTAGGGCATGAGATTCAGGGCATGAGTTTCAGGGCATGTGGTTCAGGGCATGAGTTTTAGGGCAGGAGATTCAGGGCAGTAGATTCAGTGCCAGAGTTTTATGCATGATTTTCAGGGCATGAGTTTCAGGGCAGGAGATCAGGGCAAGAGTTTCAGGGCATGAGATTCAGGGCATGAGGTTCAGGGCAGTAGATTCAGGGCAGGAGTTTCGGGGCATGAGATTCAGGCATGAGTTTCAGGGCAGGAGATTCAGGGCAGGAGTTTCAATGCAGGAGTTTCTGCAGAAGAGATTATGGGCAGGAGTTTCAGGGCATTAGTGTCAGGGCATGAGATTCAGGGCTTGAGATTCAGGGCAGGAGTTTCAGGGCAGGAGATTCAGGGCATGAGTTTCAGGGCATGTGGTTCAGGGCATGAGTTTTAGGGCAGGAGATTCAGGGCAGTAGATTCAGTGCCAGAGATTTATGGCATGATTTTCAAGGGCATGAGTTTCAGAGCAGGAGATTCAGGGCATGAGGTTCAGGGCAGTAGATTCAGGGCAGGAGTTTCAGGGCATGAGATTCAGGGCATGAGGTTCAGGGCAGTAGATTCAGGGCAGGAGTTTCAGGGCATGAGATTCAGGGCAGGAGATTCAGGGTAGGAGTTTCAGTGCAGGAGTTTCTGCAGAAGAGATTATGGGCAGGAGTTTCAGGGCATGTTATTCAGGGCATTAGTTTCAGGGCATGAGATTCAGGGCTTGAGATTCAGGGCAGGAGATTCAGGGCTGTAGATTCAGGGCTTGATATTCAGGGCAGGACATTCAGTACAAGAGTTTCAGGGCATGAGTTTCAGGGCATGAGATTCAGGGCATGAGTTTCAGGGCATGAGATTCAGGGCCTTAGTTTCAAGGCATGAGATTCAGGGCATGAGATTCAGGGCATGAGATTCAGGGCAGGAGATTCAGGACAGGAGTTTCAGTGCTGGAGTTTCAGAGCTGGTGTTTCAGCAGAAGAGATTCAGGGCAGGAGTTATAGGACATGAGATTCAGCGCTGTGGTTTCAGTGCTGGAGATTCAGGGCAGGAGTTTCAGGGCATGAGATTTAGGGCATGAGATTCAGTGCAGGAGATTCAGGACAGGAGTTTCAGTGCTGGAGTTTCAGGGCTGGTGTTTCAGGGCATGAGATTCAGGGCATGAGTTTCAGGGCAGGGGATTCTGGGCAGGAGTTTCAGGGCATGAGATTCGGCGCAGGAGTTTCAGTGCAGGAGCTTCTGCAGAAGAGATTGTGGGCAGGAGTTTCAGGGCATGTTATTCAGGGCATTAGTTTCAGGGCATGAGATTCAGGGCTTGAGATTCAGGGCAGGAGTTTCAGGGCATGTGATTCAGCGCATGAATTTCAGGGCAGGAGATTGAGGGCATGAGATTCAGGACATGTGTTTGAGGGCATGAGATTCAGGGCAGGAGTTTCAGGGTATGAGATTCAGGGCATGAGTTTCAGGGCCGGAGATTCAGGGCATTAGTTTCAAGGCATTAGATTCAGGGCAGAAGTTTCAGGGCATGACTTTCAGTACAGGAGTTTTAGGGCATGAGATTCAGGGCATGAGTTTCAGGGCATGTGGTTCAGGGCATGAGTTTTAGGGCAGGAGATTCAGGGCAGTAGATTCAGTGCCAGAGTTTTATGGCATGATTTTCAGGGCATGAGTTTCAGGGCAGGAGATTCAGGGCAAGAGTTTCAGGGCATGAGATTCAGGGCATGAGGTTCAGGGCAGTAGATTCAGGGCAGGAGTTTCGGGGCATGAGATTCAGGGCATGAGTTTCAGGGCAGGAGATTCAGGGCAGGAGTTTCAATGCAGGAGTTTCTGCAGAAGAGATTATGGGCAGGAGTTTCAGGGCATTAGTGTCAGGGCATGAGATTCAGGGCTTGAGATTCAGGGCAGGAGTTTCAGGGCAGGAGATTCAGGGCATGAGTTTCAGGGCATGTGGTTCAGGGCATGAGTTTTAGGGCAGGAGATTCAGGGCAGTAGATTCAGTGCCAGAGATTTATGGCATGAATTTCAAGGGCATGAGTTTCAGAGCAGGAGATTCAGGGCATGAGGTTCAGGGCAGTAGATTCAGGGCATGAGTTTCAGGGCATGAGATTCAGGGCATGAGGTTCAGGGCAGTAGATTCAGGGCAGGAGTTTCAGGGCATGAGATTCAGGGCAGGAGATTCAGGGTAGGAGTTTCAGTGCAGGAGTTTCTGCAGAAGAGATTATGGGCAGGAGTTTCAGGGCATGTTATTCAGGGCATTAGTTTCAGGGCATGAGATTCAGGGCTTGAGATTCAGGGCAGGAGATTCAGGGCTGTAGATTCAGGGCTTGATATTCAGGGCAGGACATTCAGTACAAGAGTTTCAGGGCATGAGTTTCAGGGCATGAGATTCAGGGCATGAGTTTCAGGGCATGAGATTCAGGGCCTTAGTTTCAAGGCATGAGATTCAGGGCATGAGATTCAGGGCATGAGATTCAGGGCAGGAGATTCAGGACAGGAGTTTCAGTGCTGGAGTTTCAGAGCTGGTGTTTCAGCAGAAGAGATTCAGGGCAGGAGTTATAGGACATGAGATTCAGCGCTGTGGTTTCAGGGCTGGAGATTCAGGGCAGGAGTTTCAGGGCATGAGATTTAGGGCATGAGATTCAGTGCAGGAGATTCAGGACAGGAGTTTCAGTGCTGGAGTTTCAGGGCTGGTGTTTCAGGGCATGAGATTCAGGGCATGAGTTTCAGGGCAGGGGATTCTGGGCAGGAGTTTCAGGGCATGAGATTCGGCGCAGGAGTTTCAGTGCAGGAGCTTCTGCAGAAGAGATTGTGGGCAGGAGTTTCAGGGCATCTTATTCAGGGAATTAGTTTCAGGGCATGAGATTCAGGGCTGTAGATTCAGGGCTCGAGATTCTGGGCAGGAGTTTCAAGGCATGAGATTCAGGGCATGTGTTTCAGGGCATGAGATTCAGGGCATGAGTTTCAGGGTTTGTGATTCAGGGCATGAATTTTAGGGCAGGAGATTCAGGGCGGGAGATTCAATGCCGGAGATTTAGGGCATGAGATTCAGGGCTGTAGTTTCAGGGCTTGAGATTCAGGGCAGGAGTTTCAGGGCATGAGATTCAGGGCATGAGATTCAGGGCATGTGTTTCAGGGCATGAGATTCAGGGCAGGAGTTTCAGGGTATGAGATTCAGGGCATGACTTTCAGTAGAGGATTTTCAGGGCATGAGATTCAGGGCACGCGTTTCAGGGCATGTAGTTCTGTGCTTGAGTTTTAGGTCAGGAGATTCAGGGCAGTAGATTCAGTGCCGGAGTTTTAGGGCATGTTTTTCACAGCATGAGTTTCAGGGCAGGAGATTCAGAGCAGGAGTTTCAGGGCATGAGATTCAGGGCATGACTTTCAGGGCTGTAGATTCAGGGCAAGAGTTTCAGTGCAGGAGTTTCTGCAGAAGAGATTGTGGGCAGGAGTTTCAGGGCATGGTATTCAGGGCATTAGTTTCAGGGCATGAGATTCAGGGCTGTAGATTCAGGGCAGGAGTTTCAGGGTATGAGATTCAGGGCATGACTTTCAGTATAGGAGTTTCACGGCATGAAATTCAGGGTATGAGTTTCAGGGCAGTAGATTCAGGGCAGGAGTTTTAGGGCATGAGATTCAAGGCAGGAGTTTCAGGGCATGAGATTCAGGGCATGAGTTTCAGGGCAGAAGATTCAGGGCATGAGATTCAGGGCATGTGTTTGAGGGCATGAGATTCAGGGCAGGAGTTTCAGGGTATGAGATTCAGGGCATGAGTTTCAGGGCCGGAGATTCAGGGCATTAGTTTCAAGGCATTAGATTCAGGGCAGGAGATTCAGGGCATGACTTTCAGTACAGGAGTTTCAGGGCATGAGATTCAGGGCATGAGTTTCAGGGCATGTGGTTCAGGGCATGAGTTTTAGGGCAGGAGATTCAGGGCGGGAGATTCAAGGCCGGAGATTTAGGGCATGAGATTCAGGGCTGTAGTTTCAGGGCTTGAGATTCAGGGCAGGAGTTTCAGGGCATGTGGTTCAGGGCATGAGTTTTAGGGCAGGAGATTCAGGGCAGTAGATTCAGTGCCAGAGTTTTATGGCATGATTTTCAGGGCATGAGTTTCAGGGCAGGAGATTCGGGGCAAGAGTTTCAGGGTATGAGATTCGGGGCATGACTTTCAGTACAGGATTTTCAGGGCATGAGATTCAGGGCATGAGTTTCAGGGCATGTGATTCAGGGCCTGAGTTTTAGGGCAGGAGATTCAAGGCGGGAGATTCAATACCGGAGATTTAGGGAATGAGATTTAGGGCTGTAGTTTCAGGGTTTGAGATTCAGGGGAGGATTTTCAGGGCATAAGATTCAGGGCATGAGTTTCAGGGCAGGAGATTCAGTGCTGGAGTTTTAGGGCATGATTTTCACGTCATGAGTTTCAGGGCTGGAGATTCAGGGCAGGAGTTTCAGGGCATGAGATTCAGGGCATGAGTTTCAGGGCTGTAGATTCAGGGCAGGAGTTTCAGAGCATGAGATTCAGGGCAAGAGTTTCAGTGCAGGAGATTCAGGGCCGGAGATTCAGTGCTGTGGTTTTAGGGCATGAGATTCAGGGCATGAGTTTCAGGGCAGGAGATTCAGGGAATGAGATTCAGGGCATGAGATTCAGGGCATGAGTTTCAGGGCTGTAGATTCAGGGCAGGAGTTTCAGAGCATGAGATTCAGGGCATGAGGTTCAGGGCAGTAGATTCAGGGCAGGAGTTTCAGGGCATGAGATTCGGGGCATGACTTTCAGTACAGGATTTTCAGGGCATGAGATTCAGGGCATGAGTTTCAGGGCATGTGATTCAGGGCCTGAGTTTTAGGGCAGGAGATTCAAGGCGGGAGATTCAATACCGGAGATTTAGGGAATGAGATTCAGGGCTGTAGTTTCAGGGCTTGAGATTCAGGGCAGGAGTTTCAGGGCATAAGATTCAGGGCATGAGTTTCAGGGCAGGAGATTCAGTGCTGGAGTTTTAGGGCATGATTTTCACGTCATGAGTTTCAGGGCTGGAGATTCAGGGCAGGAGTTTCAGGGCATGAGATTCAGGGCATGAGTTTCAGGGCTGTAGATTCAGGGCAGGAGTTTCAGAGCATGAGATTCAGGGCAAGAGTTTCAGTGCAGGAGATTCAGGGCCGGAGATTCAGTGCTGTGGTTTTAGGGCATGAGATTCAGGGCATGAGTTTCAGGGCAGGAGATTCAGGGAATGAGCTTCAGGGCATGACTTTCAGTACAGGAGTTTCAAGTGATGAGATTCAGGGGAGGGGTTTTAGGGCGTGTAATTCAGGGCATGACTTTCAGGACAGGAGATTCAGGGAAGGAGTTTCAGTGCAGGAGTTTCTGCAGAAGAGATTGTGGGCAGGAGTTTCAGGGCATGTTATTCAGGGCATTAGTTTCAGGGCATGAGATTCAGGGCTGTAGATTCAGGGCAGGAGTTTCAGGGTATGAGATTCAGGCCATGAGTTTCGGGGCCGGAGATTCAGGGCATTAGTTTCAAGGCATTAGATTCAGGGCAGGAGATTCAGGGCATGACTTTCAGTACAGGAGTTTCAGGGCATGAGATACAGGGCATGAGTTTCAGGGCATCAAATTCAGGGCATGAGTTTTAGGGCAGGAGATTCAGGGCGGGAGATTCAATGCCGGAGATTTAGGGCATGAGATTCAGGGCTGTAGTTTCAGAAATTGAGATTCAGGGCAGGAGTTTTAGGGCATGAGATTCAGGGCAGGAGTTTCAGGGCATGAGATTCAGGGCAGGAGATTCAGGGCTGTAGTTTCAGGGCTTGAGATTCAGGGCAGGAGTTTCAGGGCAGGAGATTCAGGGCATGAGATTCAGGGCATGTGTTTCAGGGCATGAGATTCAGGGCAGGAGTTTCAGGGTATGAGATTCAGGGCATGAGTTTCGGGGCCGGAGATTCAGGGCATTAGTTTCAAGGCGTGAGATTCAGGGCAGGAGTTTCAGGGCATGAGATTCAGGGCATGACATTCAGTACAGGAGTTTCAGGGCATGAGATTCAGGGCATGAGTTTCAGGGCAGGAGATTCAGGGCATGAGATTCAGGGCATGTGTTTCAGGGCATGAGATTCAGGGCAGGAGTTTCAGGGTATGAGATTCAGGGTATGAGTTTCAGGGCCGGAGATTCAGGGCATTAGTTTCAAGGCATTAGATTCAGGGCAGGAGTTTCAGGGCATGACTTTCAGTACAGGAGTTTCAGGGCATGAGATTCAGGGCATGAGTTTCAGGGCATGTGGATCAGGGCATGAGTTTTAGGGCAGGAGATTCAGGGCAGTGGATTCAGTGCCAGAGTTTTAGGGCATGATTTATAGGGCAAGAGTTTCAGGGCAGGAGATTCAGGGCAAGACTTTCAGGGCATGAGATTCAGGGTATGAGCTACAGGGCAGTAGATTCAGGGCAGGAGTTTCAGGGCATGGAGTTCAGTGCATGAATTTTAGGTCACCAGATTCAGGGCAGTAGATTCAGTGCCGGAGTTTTAGGGCATGATTTTCACGGCATGAGATTTAAGGCAGTAGATTCAGGGCAGGAGGTTCAGAGCATGAGATTCAGGGCAAGAGTTTCAGTGGAGGAGTTTCAGGGCCGGAGATTCAGTGCAGTGGTTTTAGGGCATGAGATTCAGGGCATGAGTTTCAGGGCAGGAGATTTAGGGTATGTGGTTCAGGGCATGAGTTTTAGGGCAGGAGATTCAGGGCGGGAGATTCAGGGCAGGAGTTTTAGGGTATGATTTTCACGGCATGAGTTTTAGGGCAGTAGATTCAGGGCAGGAGTTTCAGAGCATGAGATTCAGGGCAAGAGTTTCAGTGGAGGAGATTCAGGGCCGGAGATTCAGTGCAGTGGTTTTAGGGCATGAGATTCAGGGCATGAGTTTCAGGGCAGGAGATTCAGGGCAGGAGTTTCAGTGCAGGAGTTTCTGCAGAAGAGATTGTGGGCAGGAGTTTCAGGGCATGTTATTCAGGGCATTAGTTTCAGGGCATGAGATTCAGGGCTTGAGATTCAGGGCAGGAGTTTCAGGGCATGTGATTCAGCGCATGAATTTCAGGGCAGGAGATTGAGGGCATGAGATTCAGGACATGTGTTTGAGGGCATGAGATTCAGGGCAGGAGTTTCAGGGTATGAGATTCAGGGCATGAGTTTCAGGGCATGGAGTTCAGTGCATGAATTTTAGGTCACCAGATTCAGGGCAGTAGATTCAGTGCCGGAGTTTTAGGGCATGATTTTCACGGCATGAGATTTAAGGCAGTAGATTCAGGGCAGGAGTTTCAGAGCATGAGATTCAGGGCAAGAGTTTCAGTGGAGGAGTTTCAGGGCCGGAGATTCAGTGCAGTGGTTTTAGGGCATGAGATTCAGGGCATGAGTTTCAGGGCAGGAGATTTAGGGTATGTGGTTCAGGGCATGAGTTTTAGGGCAGGAGATTCAGGGCGGGAGATTCAGGGCAGGAGTTTTAGGGTATGATTTTCACGGCATGAGTTTTAGGGCAGTAGATTCAGGGCAGGAGTTTCAGAGCATGAGATTCAGGGCAAGAGTTTCAGTGGAGGAGATTCAGGGCCGGAGATTCAGTGCAGTGGTTTTAGGGCATGAGATTCAGGGCATGAGTTTCAGGGCAGGAGATTCAGGGCAGGAGTTTCAGTGCAGGAGTTTCTGCAGAAGAGATTGTGGGCAGGAGTTTCAGGGCATGTTATTCAGGGCATTAGTTTCAGGGCATGAGATTCAGGGCTTGAGATTCAGGGCAGGAGTTTCAGGGCATGTGATTCAGCGCATGAATTTCAGGGCAGGAGATTGAGGGCATGAGATTCAGGACATGTGTTTGAGGGCATGAGATTCAGGGCAGGAGTTTCAGGGTATGAGATTCAGGGCATGAGTTTCAGGGCCGGAGATTCAGGGCATTAGTTTCAAGGCATTAGATTCAGGGCAGAAGTTTCAGGGCATGACTTTCAGTACAGGAGTTTTAGGGCATGAGATTCAGGGCATGAGTTTCAGGGCATGTGGTTCAGGGCATGAGTTTTAGGGCAGGAGATTCAGGGCAGTAGATTCAGTGCCAGAGTTTTATGGCATGATTTTCAGGGCATGAGTTTCAGGGCAGGAGATTCAGGGCAAGAGTTTCAGGGCATGAGATTCAGGGCATGAGGTTCAGGGCAGTAGATTCAGGGCAGGAGTTTCGGGGCATGAGATTCAGGGCATGAGTTTCAGGGCAGGAGATTCAGGGCAGGAGTTTCAATGCAGGAGTTTCTGCAGAAGAGATTATGGGCAGGAGTTTCAGGGCATTAGTGTCAGGGCATGAGATTCAGGGCTTGAGATTCAGGGCAGGAGTTTCAGGGCAGGAGATTCAGGGCATGAGTTTCAGGGCATGTGGTTCAGGGCATGAGTTTTAGGGCAGGAGATTCAGGGCAGTAGATTCAGTGCCAGAGATTTATGGCATGATTTTCAAGGGCATGAGTTTCAGAGCAGGAGATTCAGGGCATGAGGTTCAGGGCAGTAGATTCAGGGCAGGAGTTTCAGGGCATGAGATTCAGGGCATGAGGTTCAGGGCAGTAGATTCAGGGCAGGAGTTTCAGGGCATGAGATTCAGGGCAGGAGATTCAGGGTAGGAGTTTCAGTGCAGGAGTTTCTGCAGAAGAGATTATGGGCAGGAGTTTCAGGGCATGTTATTCAGGGCATTAGTTTCAGGGCATGAGATTCAGGGCTTGAGATTCAGGGCAGGAGTTTCAGGGCTTGAGATTCAGGGCAGGAGTTTCAGGGCATAAGATTCAGGGCATGAGTTTCAGGGCAGGAGATTCAGTGCTGGAGTTTTAGGGCATGATTTTCACGTCATGAGTTTCAGGGCTGGAGATTCAGGGCAGGAGTTTCAGGGCATGAGATTCAGGGCATGAGTTTCAGGGCTGTAGATTCAGGGCAGGAGTTTCAGAGCATGAGATTCAGGGCAAGAGTTTCAGTGCAGGAGATTCAGGGCCGGAGATTCAGTGCTGTGGTTTTAGGGCATGAGATTCAGGGCATGAGTTTCAGGGCAGGAGATTCAGGGAATGAGATTCAGGGCATGACTTTCAGTACAGGAGTTTCAAGTGATGAGATTCAGGGGAGGGGTTTTAGGGCGTGTAATTCAGGGCATGACTTTCAGGACAGGAGATTCAGGGAAGGAGTTTCAGTGCAGGAGTTTCTGCAGAAGAGATTGTGGGCAGGAGTTTCAGGGCATGTTATTCAGGGCATTAGTTTCAGGGCATGAGATTCAGGGCTGTAGATTCAGGGCAGGAGTTTCAGGGTATGAGATTCAGGCCATGAGTTTCGGGGCCGGAGATTCAGGGCATTAGTTTCAAGGCATGAGATACAGGGCAGGAGTTTCAGGGCATGAGATTCAGGGCATGACATTCAGTACAGGAGTTTCAGGGCATGAGATACAGGGCATGAGTTTCAGGGCATCAAATTCAGGGCATGAGTTTTAGGGCAGGAGATTCAGGGCGGGAGATTCAATGCCGGAGATTTAGGGCATGAGATTCAGGGCTGTAGTTTCAGAAATTGAGATTCAGGGCAGGAGTTTTAGGGCATGAGATTCAGGGCAGGAGTTTCAGGGCATGAGATTCAGGGCAGGAGATTCAGGGCTGTAGTTTCAGGGCTTGAGATTCAGGGCAGGAGTTTCAGGGCAGGAGATTCAGGGCATGAGATTCAGGGCATGTGTTTCAGGGCATGAGATTCAGGGCAGGAGTTTCAGGGTATGAGATTCAGGGCATGAGTTTCGGGGCCGGAGATTCAGGGCATTAGTTTCAAGGCGTGAGATTCAGGGCAGGAGTTTCAGGGCATGAGATTCAGGGCATGACATTCAGTACAGGAGTTTCAGGGCATGAGATTCAGGGCATGAGTTTCAGGGCAGGAGATTCAGGGCATGAGATTCAGGGCATGTGTTTCAGGGCATGAGATTCAGGGCAGGAGTTTCAGGGTATGAGATTCAGGGTATGAGTTTCAGGGCCGGAGATTCAGGGCATTAGTTTCAAGGCATTAGATTCAGGGCAGGAGTTTCAGGGCATGACTTTCAGTACAGGAGTTTCAGGGCATGAGATTCAGGGCATGAGTTTCAGGGCATGTGGATCAGGGCATGAGTTTTAGGGCAGGAGATTCAGGGCAGTGGATTCAGTGCCAGAGTTTTAGGGCATGATTTATAGGGCAAGAGTTTCAGGGCAGGAGATTCAGGGCAAGACTTTCAGGGCATGAGATTCAGGGTATGAGCTACAGGGCAGTAGATTCAGGGCAGGAGTTTCAGGGCATGGAGTTCAGTGCATGAATTTTAGGTCACCAGATTCAGGGCAGTAGATTCAGTGCCGGAGTTTTAGGGCATGATTTTCACGGCATGGGATTTAAGGCAGTAGATTCAGGGCAGGAGTTTCAGAGCATGAGATTCAGGGCAAGAGTTTCAGTGGAGGAGTTTCAGGGCCGGAGATTCAGTGCAGTGGTTTTAGGGCATGAGATTCAGGGCATGAGTTTCAGGGCAGGAGATTTAGGGTATGTGGTTCAGGGCATGAGTTTTAGGGCAGGAGATTCAGGGCGGGAGATTCAGGGCAGGAGTTTTAGGGTATGATTTTCACGGCATGAGTTTTAGGGCAGTAGATTCAGGGCAGGAGTTTCAGAGCATGAGATTCAGGGCAAGAGTTTCAGTGGAGGAGATTCAGGGCCGGAGATTCAGTGCAGTGGTTTTAGGGCATGAGATTCAGGGCATGAGTTTCAGGGCAGGAGATTCAGGGCAGGAGTTTCAGTGCAGGAGTTTCTGCAGAAGAGATTGTGGGCAGGAGTTTCAGGGCATGTTATTCAGGGCATTAGTTTCAGGGCATGAGATTCAGGGCTTGAGATTCAGGGCAGGAGTTTCAGGGCATGTGATTCAGCGCATGAATTTCAGGGCAGGAGATTGAGGGCATGAGATTCAGGACATGTGTTTGAGGGCATGAGATTCAGGGCAGGAGTTTCAGGGTATGAGATTCAGGGCATGAGTTTCAGGGCATGGAGTTCAGTGCATGAATTTTAGGTCACCAGATTCAGGGCAGTAGATTCAGTGCCGGAGTTTTAGGGCATGATTTTCACGGCATGAGATTTAAGGCAGTAGATTCAGGGCAGGAGTTTCAGAGCATGAGATTCAGGGCAAGAGTTTCAGTGGAGGAGTTTCAGGGCCGGAGATTCAGTGCAGTGGTTTTAGGGCATGAGATTCAGGGCATGAGTTTCAGGGCAGGAGATTTAGGGTATGTGGTTCAGGGCATGAGTTTTAGGGCAGGAGATTCAGGGCGGGAGATTCAGGGCAGGAGTTTTAGGGTATGATTTTCACGGCATGAGTTTTAGGGCAGTAGATTCAGGGCAGGAGTTTCAGAGCATGAGATTCAGGGCAAGAGTTTCAGTGGAGGAGATTCAGGGCCGGAGATTCAGTGCAGTGGTTTTAGGGCATGAGATTCAGGGCATGAGTTTCAGGGCAGGAGATTCAGGGCAGGAGTTTCAGTGCAGGAGTTTCTGCAGAAGAGATTGTGGGCAGGAGTTTCAGGGCATGTTATTCAGGGCATTAGTTTCAGGGCATGAGATTCAGGGCTTGAGATTCAGGGCAGGAGTTTCAGGGCATGTGATTCAGCGCATGAATTTCAGGGCAGGAGATTGAGGGCATGAGATTCAGGACATGTGTTTGAGGGCATGAGATTCAGGGCAGGAGTTTCAGGGTATGAGATTCAGGGCATGAGTTTCAGGGCCGGAGATTCAGGGCATTAGTTTCAAGGCATTAGATTCAGGGCAGAAGTTTCAGGGCATGACTTTCAGTACAGGAGTTTTAGGGCATGAGATTCAGGGCATGAGTTTCAGGGCATGTGGTTCAGGGCATGAGTTTTAGGGCAGGAGATTCAGGGCAGTAGATTCAGTGCCAGAGTTTTATGGCATGATTTTCAGGGCATGAGTTTCAGGGCAGGAGATTCAGGGCAAGAGTTTCAGGGCATGAGATTCAGGGCATGAGGTTCAGGGCAGTAGATTCAGGGCAGGAGTTTCGGGGCATGAGATTCAGGGCATGAGTTTCAGGGCAGGAGATTCAGGGCAGGAGTTTCAATGCAGGAGTTTCTGCAGAAGAGATTATGGGCAGGAGTTTCAGGGCATTAGTGTCAGGGCATGAGATTCAGGGCTTGAGATTCAGGGCAGGAGTTTCAGGGCAGGAGATTCAGGGCATGAGTTTCAGGGCATGTGGTTCAGGGCATGAGTTTTAGGGCAGGAGATTCAGGGCAGTAGATTCAGTGCCAGAGATTTATGGCATGATTTTCAAGGGCATGAGTTTCAGAGCAGGAGATTCAGGGCATGAGGTTCAGGGCAGTAGATTCAGGGCAGGAGTTTCAGGGCATGAGATTCAGGGCATGAGGTTCAGGGCAGTAGATTCAGGGCAGGAGTTTCAGGGCATGAGATTCAGGGCAGGAGATTCAGGGTAGGAGTTTCAGTGCAGGAGTTTCTGCAGAAGAGATTATGGGCAGGAGTTTCAGGGCATGTTATTCAGGGCATTAGTTTCAGGGCATGAGATTCAGGGCTTGAGATTCAGGGCAGGAGATTCAGGGCTGTAGATTCAGGGCTTGATATTCAGGGCAGGACATTCAGTACAAGAGTTTCAGGGCATGAGTTTCAGGGCATGAGATTCAGGGCATGAGTTTCAGGGCATGAGATTCAGGGCCTTAGTTTCAAGGCATGAGATTCAGGGCATGAGATTCAGGGCATGAGATTCAGGGCAGGAGATTCAGGACAGGAGTTTCAGTGCTGGAGTTTCAGGGCTGGTGTTTCAGGGCATGAGATTCAGGGCATGAGTTTCAGGGCAGGGGATTCTGGGCAGGAGTTTCAGGGCATGAGATTCGGCGCAGGAGTTTCAGTGCAGGAGCTTCTGCAGAAGAGATTGTGGGCAGGAGTTTCAGGGCATCTTATTCAGGGAATTAGTTTCAGGGCATGAGATTCAGTGCTGTAGATTCAGGGCTCGAGATTCTGGGCAGGAGTTTCAAGGCATGAGATTCAGGGCATGTGTTTCAGGGCATGAGATTCAGGGCATGAGTTTCAGGGTTTGTGATTCAGGGCATGAATTTTAGGGCAGGAGATTCAGGGCGGGAGATTCAATGCCGGAGATTTAGGGCATGAGATTCAGGGCTGTAGTTTCAGGGCTTGAGATTCAGGGCAGGAGTTTCAGGGCATGAGATTCAGGGCATGAGATTCAGGGCATGTGTTTCAGGGCATGAGATTCAGGGCAGGAGTTTCAGGGTATGAGATTCAGGGCATGACTTTCAGTAGAGGATTTTCAGGGCATGAGATTCAGGGCACGCGTTTCAGGGCATGTAGTTCTGTGCTTGAGTTTTAGGTCAGGAGATTCAGGGCAGTAGATTCAGTGCCGGAGTTTTAGGGCATGTTTTTCACAGCATGAGTTTCAGGGCAGGAGATTCAGAGCAGGAGTTTCAGGGCATGAGATTCAGGGCATGACTTTCAGGGCTGTAGATTCAGGGCAAGAGTTTCAGTGCAGGAGTTTCTGCAGAAGAGATTGTGGGCAGGAGTTTCAGGGCATGGTATTCAGGGCATTAGTTTCAGGGCATGAGATTCAGGGCTGTAGATTCAGGGCAGGAGTTTCAGGGTATGAGATTCATGGCATGACTTTCAGTATAGGAGTTTCACGGCATGAAATTCAGGGTATGAGTTTCAGGGCAGTAGATTCAGGGCAGGAGTTTTAGGGCATGAGATTCAAGGCAGGAGTTTCAGGGCATGAGATTCAGGGCATGAGTTTCAGGGCAGGAGATTCAGGGCATGAGATTCAGGGCATGTGTTTGAGGGCATGAGATTCAGGGCAGGAGTTTCAGGGTATGAGATTCAGGGCATGAGTTTCAGGGCCGGAGATTCAGGGCATTAGTTTCAAGGCATTAGATTCAGGGCAGGAGATTCAGGGCATGACTTTCAGTACAGGAGTTTCAGGGCATGAGATTCAGGGCATGAGTTTCAGGGCATGTGGTTCAGGGCATGAGTTTTAGGGCAGGAGATTCAGGGCGGGAGATTCAAGGCCGGAGATTTAGGGCATGAGATTCAGGGCTGTAGTTTCAGGGCTTGAGATTCAGGGCAGGAGTTTCAGGGCATGTGGTTCAGGGCATGAGTTTTAGGGCAGGAGATTCAGGGCAGTAGATTCAGTGCCAGAGTTTTATGGCATGATTTTCAGGGCATGAGTTTCAGGGCAGGAGATTCGGGGCAAGAGTTTCAGGGTATGAGATTCGGGGCATGACTTTCAGTACAGGATTTTCAGGGCATGAGATTCAGGGCATGAGTTTCAGGGCATGTGATTCAGGGCCTGAGTTTTAGGGCAGGAGATTCAAGGCGGGAGATTCAATACCGGAGATTTAGGGAATGAGATTTAGGGCTGTAGTTTCAGGGTTTGAGATTCAGGGGAGGATTTTCAGGGCATAAGATTCAGGGCATGAGTTTCAGGGCAGGAGATTCAGTGCTGGAGTTTTAGGGCATGATTTTCACGTCATGAGTTTCAGGGCTGGAGATTCAGGGCAGGAGTTTCAGGGCATGAGATTCAGGGCATGAGTTTCAGGGCTGTAGATTCAGGGCAGGAGTTTCAGAGCATGAGATTCAGGGCAAGAGTTTCAGTGCAGGAGATTCAGGGCCGGAGATTCAGTGCTGTGGTTTTAGGGCATGAGATTCAGGGCATGAGTTTCAGGGCAGGAGATTCAGGGAATGAGATTCAGGGCATGAGATTCAGGGCATGAGTTTCAGGGCTGTAGATTCAGGGCAGGAGTTTCAGAGCATGAGATTCAGGGCATGAGGTTCAGGGCAGTAGATTCAGGGCAGGAGTTTCAGGGCATGAGATTCGGGGCATGACTTTCAGTACAGGATTTTCAGGGCATGAGATTCAGGGCATGAGTTTCAGGGCATGTGATTCAGGGCCTGAGTTTTAGGGCAGGAGATTCAAGGCGGGAGATTCAATACCGGAGATTTAGGGAATGAGATTCAGGGCTGTAGTTTCAGGGCTTGAGATTCAGGGCAGGAGTTTCAGGGCATAAGATTCAGGGCATGAGTTTCAGGGCAGGAGATTCAGTGCTGGAGTTTTAGGGCATGATTTTCACGTCATGAGTTTCAGGGCTGGAGATTCAGGGCAGGAGTTTCAGGGCATGAGATTCAGGGCATGAGTTTCAGGGCTGTAGATTCAGGGCAGGAGTTTCAGAGCATGAGATTCAGGGCAAGAGTTTCAGTGCAGGAGATTCAGGGCCGGAGATTCAGTGCTGTGGTTTTAGGGCATGAGATTCAGGGCATGAGTTTCAGGGCAGGAGATTCAGGGAATGAGATTCAGGGCATGACTTTCAGTACAGGAGTTTCAAGTGATGAGATTCAGGGGAGGGGTTTTAGGGCGTGTAATTCAGGGCATGACTTTCAGGACAGGAGATTCAGGGAAGGAGTTTCAGTGCAGGAGTTTCTGCAGAAGAGATTGTGGGCAGGAGTTTCAGGGCATGTTATTCAGGGCATTAGTTTCAGGGCATGAGATTCAGGGCTGTAGATTCAGGGCAGGAGTTTCAGGGTATGAGATTCAGGCCATGAGTTTCGGGGCCGGAGATTCAGGGCATTAGTTTCAAGGCATGAGATACAGGGCAGGAGTTTCAGGGCATGAGATTCAGGGCATGACATTCAGTACAGGAGTTTCAGGGCATGAGATACAGGGCATGAGTTTCAGGGCATCAAATTCAGGGCATGAGTTTTAGGGCAGGAGATTCAGGGCGGGAGATTCAATGCCGGAGATTTAGGGCATGAGATTCAGGGCTGTAGTTTCAGAAATTGAGATTCAGGGCAGGAGTTTTAGGGCATGAGATTCAGGGCAGGAGTTTCAGGGCATGAGATTCAGGGCAGGAGATTCAGGGCTGTAGTTTCAGGGCTTGAGATTCAGGGCAGGAGTTTCAGGGCAGGAGATTCAGGGCATGAGATTCAGGGCATGTGTTTCAGGGCATGAGATTCAGGGCAGGAGTTTCAGGGTATGAGATTCAGGGCATGAGTTTCGGGGCCGGAGATTCAGGGCATTAGTTTCAAGGCGTGAGATTCAGGGCAGGAGTTTCAGGGCATGAGATTCAGGGCATGACATTCAGTACAGGAGTTTCAGGGCATGAGATTCAGGGCATGAGTTTCAGGGCATGTGATTCAGGGCATGAGTTTTAGGGCAGGAGTTTCAGGGCGGGAGATTCAATACCGGAGATTTAGGGCATGAGATTCAGGGCTGCAGTTTTGCGGGCTTGAGATTCAGGGCAGGAGTTACAGGGCACGAGATTCAGGGCATGAGTTTCAGGGCAGGAGATTCAGGGCATGAGATTCAGGGCAGTAGTTTTAGGGCATGAGATTCAGGGCATGAGTTTCAGGGCAGGAGATTCTGGGCATGAGATTCAGGGCACGTGTTTCAGGGCATGAGATTGAGGGCAGGAGTTTCAGGGTATGAGATTCAGGGTATGAGTTTCAGAGCCGGAGATTCAGGGCATTAGTTTCAAGGCATTAGATTCAGGGCAGGAGTTTCAGGGCATGACTTTCAGTACAGGAGTTTCAGGGCATGAGATTCAGGGCATGAGTTTCAGGGCATGTGGATCAGGGCTTGAGTTTTAGGGCAGGAGATTCAGGGCAGTAGATTCAGTGCCAGAGTTTTAGGGCATGATTTTCAGGGCATGAGTTTCAGGGCAGGAGATTCAGGGCAAGACTTTCAGGGCATGAGATTCAGGGCATGAGATTCACGGCAGTAGATTCAGGGCAGGAGTTTCAGGGCATGTAGTTCAGTGCATGAGTTTTAGGTCACCAGATTCAGGGCTGTAGATTCAGTGCCGGAGTTTTAGGGCATGATTTTCACGGCATGAGTTTCAGGGCAGGAGATTCAGGGCAGGAGTTTCAGGGCATGAGATTCAGGACATGAGTTTCAGTGCAGTAGATTCAGGGCAGGAGTTTCAGAGCATGAGATTCAGGGCAAGAGTTTCAGTGCAGGAGATTCAGGGCCGGAGATTCAGTGCAGTGGTTTTAGGGCATGAGATTCAGGGCATGAGTTTCAGGGCATGAGTTTCAGGGCAGGAGTTTCAGTGCAGGAGTTTCTGCAGAAGAGATTATGGGCAGGAGTTTCAGGGCATGCTATTCAGGGCATTAGTTTCAGGGCATGAGATTCAGGGCTTGAGATTCAGGGCAGGAGTTTCAGGGCATGAGATTCAGCGCATGAGTTTCAGGGCTGGAGATTCAGGGCTGTAGATTCAGGGCTTGATATTCAGGGCAGGACATTCAGTACAGGAGTTTCAGGGCATGAGTTTCAGGGCATGAGATTCAGGGCAGGAGTTTCAGGGTATGTGATTCAGGGCATGAGTTTCAGGGCCGGAGATTCAGGGCATTAGTTTCAAGGCATGCGATTCAGGGCATGAGATTCAGGGCATGAGATTCAGGGCAGGAGATTCAGGACAGGAGTTTCAGTGCTGGAGTTTCAGGGCTGGTGTTTCAGGGCATGAGTTTCAGGGCATGAGTTTCAGGGCAGGAGATTCTGGGTAGGAGTTTCAGGGCTGGAGTTTCAGCAGAAGAGATTCAGGGCAGGAGTTTCAGGACATGAGATTCAGCGCTGTGGTTTCAGGGCTGGAGATTCAGGGCAGGAGTTTCAGGGCATGAGATTTAGGGCATGAGATTCAGTGCAGGAGATTCAGGACAGGAGTTTCAGTGCTGGAGTTTCAGGGCAGGAGTTTCAGGGCATGAGATTCGGCGCAGGAGTTTCAGTGCAGGAGCTTCTGCAGAAGAGTTTGTGGGCAGGAGTTTCTGGGCATCTTATTCAGGTAATTAGTTTCAGGGCATGAGATTCAGGGCTCGAGTTTCTGGGCAGGAGATTCAGGGCATGAGTTTCAGGGCCGGAGATTCAGGGCATTAGTTTCAAGGCATTAGATTCAGGGCAGGAGTTTCATGGCATGACTTTCAGTACAGGAGTTTCAGGGTATGAGATTCAGGGCATGAGTTTCAGGGCATGTAGTTCAGGGCATGAGTTTTAGGGCAGGAAATTCAGGGCAGTAGATTCAGTGCCAGAGTTTTAGGGCATGATTTTCAGGGCATGAGTTTCAGGGCAGGAGATTCAGGGCAAGACTTGCAGGGCATGAGATTCAGGGCATGAGCTTCACGGCAGTAGATTCAGGGCAGGAGTTTCAGGGCATGTAGTTCAGTGCATGAGTTTTAGGTCACCAGATTCAGGGCTGTAGATTCAGTGCCGGAGTTTTAGGGCATGATTTTCACGGCATGAGTTTCAGGGCAGGAGATTCAGGGCAGGAGTTTCAGGGCATGAGATTCAGGACATGAGTTTCAGTGCAGTAGAGTCAGGGCAGGAGTTTCAGAGCATGAGAGTCAGGGCAAGAGTTTCAGTGCAGGAGATTCAGGGCCGGAGATTCAGTGCAGTGGTTTTAGGGCATGAGATTCAGGGCATGAGTTTCAGGGCAGGAGATTCAGGGCAGGAGTTTCAGTGCAGGAGTTTCTGCAGAAGAGATTATGGGCAGGAGTTTCAGGGCATGCTATTCAGGGCATTAGTTTCAGGGCATGAGATTCAGGGCTTGAGATTCAGGGCAGGAGTTTCAGGGCATGAGATTCAGCGCATGAGTTTCAGGGCAGGAGATTCAGGGCTGTAGATTCAGGACTTGATATTCAGGGCAGGACATTCAGTATAGGAGTTTCAGGGCATGAGTTTCAGGGCATGAGATTCAGGGCAGGAGTTTCAGGGTATGAGATTCAGGGCATTAGTTTCAAGGCATGAGATTCAGGGCGTGAAATTCAGGGCATGAGATTCAGGGCAGGAGATTCAGGACAGGAGTTTCAGTGCTGGAGTTTCAGGGCTGGTGTTTCAGGGCATGAGTTTCAGGGCATGAGTTTCAGGGCAGGAGATTCTGGGTAGGAGTTTCAGGGCTGGAGTTTCAGCAGAAGAGATTCAGGGCAGGATTTTCAGGACATGAGATTCAGCGCTGTGGTTTCAGGGCTGGAGATTCAGGGCAGGAGTTTCAGGGCATGAGATTTAGGGCATGAGATTCAGTGCAGGAGATTCAGAACAGGAGTTTCAGTGCTGGAGTTTCAGGGCTGGTGTTTCAGGGCATGAGATTCAGGGCATGAGTTTCAGGGCAGGGGATTCTGGGCAGGAGTTTCAGGGCATGAGATTCGGCGCAGGAGTTTCAGTGCAGGAGTTTCTGCACAAGAGATTGTGGGCAGGAGTTTCAGGGCATCTTATTCAGGGAATTAGTTTCAGGGCATGAGATTCAGGGCTGTAGATTCAGGGCTCGAGATTCTGGGCAGGAGTTTCAAGGCATGAGATTCAGGGCATGAGTTTCTGGGCAGGAGATTCAGGGCATGAGATTCAGGGCATGTGTTTCAGGGCATGAGATTCGGCATGAGTTTCAGGGTTTGTGATTCAGGGCATGAGTTTTAGGGCAGGAGATTCAGGGCGGGAGATTCAATGCCGGAGATTTAGGGCATGAGATTCAGGGCTGTAGTTTCAGGGCTTGAGATTCAGGGCAGGAAATTCAGGGCATGAGATTCAGGGCATGAGTTTCAGTGCAGTAGATTCAGGGCATGAGATTCAGGGCATGTGTTTCAGGGCATGAGATTCAGGGCATGCGTTTCAGGGCATGAGATTCATGGCATGAGTTTCAGGGTATGTGATTCAGGTCATGCGTTTCAGGGCATGAGATTCATGGCATGAGTTTCAGGGCAGCAGATTCAGGGCAGGAGTTTCAGGGCATGAGATTCAGGGCATGACTTTCAGGGCTGTAGATTCAGGGCAGGAGTTTCAGTCCAGGAGTTTCTGCAGAAGAGATTGTGGGCAGGAGTTTCAGGGCATGGTATTCAGGGCATTCGTTTCAGGGCATGAGATTCAGGGCTGTAGATTCAGGGCAGGAGTTTTAGGGCATGAGATTCAGGGCATGAGATTCAGGGCATGAGTTTCAGGGCAGGAGATTCAGGGCATGACATTCAGGGCTGTAGATTCAGGGAAGGAGTTTCAGTGCAGGAGTTTCTACAAAAGAGATTGTGGGCAGGAGTTTCAGGGCATGGTATTCAGGGCATTAGTTTCAGGGCATGAGATTCAGGGCTGTAGATTCAGGGCAGGAGTTTCAGGGTATGAGATTCAGGGCATGACTTTCAATACAGGAGTTTCACGGCATGAAATTCAGGGTATGAGTTTCAGGGCAGTAGATTCAGGGCAGGAGTTTTAGGGCATGTGATTCAGGGCAGGAGTTTCAGGGCAGGAGATTCAGGGTATGAGATTCAGGGCATGTGTTTCAGGGCATGAGATTCAGGGCAGGAGTTTCAGGGTATGAGATTCAGGGCATGAGTTTCGGGGCCGGAGATTCAGGGCATTAGTTTCAAGTCGTGAGATTCAGGGCAGGAGTTTCAGGGCATGAGATTCAGGGCATGACATTCAGTACAGGAGTTTCAGGACATGAGATTCAGGGCATGAGGTTCAGGGCATGTGATTCAGGGCATGAGTTTTAAGCAGGAGTTTCAGGGCGGGAGATTCAATACCGGAGATTTAGGGCATGAGATTCAGGGCTGTAGTTTCCGGGCTTGAGATTCAGGGCAGGAGTTACAGGGCACGAGATTCAGGGCATGAGTTTCAGGGCAGGAGATTCAGGGCATGAGATTCAGGGCAGGCGTTTTAGGGCATGAGATTCAGGGCATGAGTTTCAGGGCCAGAGATTCAGGGCATTAGTTTCAAGGCATTAGATTCAGGGCAGGAGTTTCAGGGCATGACTTTCAGTACAGGAGTTTAAGGGCATGAGATTCAGGGAATGAGTTTCAGGGCATGTGGATCAGGGCATGAGTTTTAGGGCAGGAGATTCAGGGCAGTAGATTCAGTGCCAGAGTTTTAGGGAATGATTTTTAGGGCATGAGATTCAGGGCAGGAGATTCAGGGCAAGACTTTCAGGGCAGGATATTCAGGGTATGAGCTACAGGGCAGTAGATTCAGGGCAGGAGTTTCAGGGCATGTAGTTCAGTGCATGAGTTTTAGGTCACCAGATTCAGGGCAGTAGATTCAGTGCCGGAGTTTTAGGGTATGATTTTCACGGCATCAGTTTTAGGGCAGTAGATTCAGGGCAGGAGTTTCAGAGCATGAGATTCAGGGCAAGAGTTTCAGTGGAGGAGATTCAGGGCCGGAGATTCAGTGCAGTGGTTTTAGGGCATGAGATTCAGGGCATGAGTTTCAGGGCAGGAGATTCAGGGCAGGAGTTTCAGTGCAGGAGTTTCTGCAGAAGAGATTGTGGGCAGGAGTTTCAGGGCATGTTATTCAGGGCATTAGTTTCAGGGCATGAGATTCAGGGCTTGAGATTCAGGGCAGGAGTTTCAGGGCATGTGATTCAGCGCATGAATTTCAGGGCAGGAGATTGAGGGCATGAGATTCAGGACATGTGTTTGAGGGCATGAGATTCAGGGCAGGAGTTTCAGGGTATGAGATTCAGGGCAGAAGTTTCAGGGCATGACTTTCAGTACAGGAGTTTTAGGGCATGAGATTCAGGGCATGAGTTTCAGGGCATGTGGTTCCGGGCATGAGTTTTAGGGCAGGAGATTCAGGGCAGTAGATTCAGTGCCAGAGTTTTATGGCATGATTTTCAGGGCATGAGTTTCAGGGCAGGAGATTCAGGGCAAGAGTTTCAGGGCATGAGATTCAGGGCATGAGGTTCAGGGCAGTAGATTCAGGGCAGGAGTTTCAGGGCATGTAGTTCAGTGCATGAGTTTTAGGTCACCAGATTCAGGGCAGTAGATTCAGGGCAAGACTTTCAGGGCATGATTTTCACGGCATGAGTTTTAGGGCAGTAGATTCAGGGCAGGAGTTTCAGAGCATGAGATTCAGGGCAAGAGTTTCAGTGGAGGAGATTCAGGGCCGGAGATTCAGTGCAGTGGTTTTAGGGCATGAGATTCAGGGCATGAGTTTCAGGGCAGGGGATTCAGGGCAGGAGTTTCAGTGCAGGAGTTTCTGCAGAAGAGATTGTGGGCAGGAGTTTCAGGGCATGTTATTCAGGGCATTAGTTTCAGGGCATGAGATTCAGGGCTTGAGATTCAGGGCAGGAGTTTCAGGGCACGTGATTCAGCGCATGAATTTCAGGGCAGGAGATTGAGTGCATGAGATTCAGGACATGTGTTTGAGGGCATGAGATTCAGGGCATGAGGTTCAGGGCAGTAGATTCAGGGCAGGAGTTTCAGGGCATGTAGTTCAGTGCATGAGTTTTAGGTCACCAGATTCAGGGCAGTAGATTCAGGGCATGAGTTTTAAGGCAGGAGATTCAGGGCAGTAGATTCAGTGCCAGATATTTATGGCATGATTTTCAAGGGCATGAGTTTCAGAGCAGGAGTTTCAGGGCAGGAGTCTCTGCAGAAGAGATTGTGGGCAGGAGTTTCAGGGCATGTTATTCAGGGCATTAGTTTCAGGGCATGAGATTCAGGGCAGGAGTTTCAGGGCAGGAGATTCAGGGCATGAGTTTCAGGGCATGTGGTTCAGGGCATGAGTTTTAAGGCAGGAGATTCAGGGCAGTAGATTCAGTGCCAGATATTTATGGCATGATTTTCAAGGGCATGAGTTTCAGAGCAGGAGATTCAGGGCATGAGGTTCAGGGCAGTAGATTCAGGGCAGGAGTTTCAGGGCATGAGATTCAGGGCATGAGGTTCAGGGCAGTAGATTCAGGGCAGGAGTTTCAGGGCATGAGATTCAGGGCAGGAGATTCAGGGTAGGAGTTTCAGTGCAGGAGTTTCTGCAGAAGAGATTATGGGCAGGAGTTTCAGGGCATGTTATTCAGGGCATTAGTTTCAGGGCATGAGATTCAGGGCTTGAGATTCAGGGCAGGAGTTTCAGGGCATGAGATTCAGCGCATGAGTTTCAGGGCAGGAGATTCAGGGCTGTAGATTCAGGGCTTGATATTCAGGGCAGGACATTCAGTACAAGAGTTTCAGGGCATGAGTTTCAGGGCATGAGATTCAGGGCATGAGTTTCAGGGCATGAGATTCAGGGCAGGAGTTTCAGGGTATGAGATTCAGGGCATAAGTTTCAGGGCCGGAGATTCAGGGCCTTAGTTTCAAGGCATGAGATTCAGGGCATGAGATTCAGGGCATGAGATTCAGGGCAGGAGATTCAGGACAGGAGTTTCAGTGCTGGAGTTTCAGGGCTGGTGTTTCAGGGCATGAGTTTCAGGGCAGGAGATTCTGGGTAGGAGTTTCAGGGCTGGAGTTTCAGCAGAAGAGATTCAGGGCAGGAGTTATAGGACATGAGATTCAGCGCTGTGGTTTCAGGGCTGGAGATTCAGGGCAGGAGTTTCAGGGCATGAGATTTAGGGCATGAGATTCAGTGCAGGAGATTCAGGACAGGAGTTTCAGTGCTGGAGTTTCAGGGCTGGTGTTTCAGGGCATGAGATTCAGGGCATGAGTTTCAGGGCAGGGGATTCTGGGCAGGAGTTTCAGGGCATGAGATTCGGCGCAGGAGTTTCAGTGCAGGAGCTTCTGCAGAAGAGATTGTGGGCAGGAGTTTCAGGGCATCTTATTCAGGGAATTAGTTTCAGGGCATGAGATTCAGGGCTGTAGATTCAGGGCTCGAGTTTCTGGGCAGGAGTTTCAAGGCATGAGATTCAGGGCATGAGTTTCTGGGCAGGAGATTCAGGGCATGAGATTCAGGGCATGTGTTTCAGGGCATGAGATTCAGGGCATGAGTTTCAGGGTTTGTGATTCAGGGCATGAATTTTAGGGCAGGAGATTCAGGGCTGTAGTTTCAGGGCTTGAGATTCAGGGCAGGAGTTTCAGGGCATGAGATTCAGGGCATGAGATTCAGGGCATGTGTTTCAGGGCATGAGATTCAGGGCAGGAGTTTCAGGGTATGAGATTCAGGGCATGACTTTCAGTAGAGGATTTTCAGGGCATGAGATTCAGGGCACGCGTTTCAGGGCATGTAGTTCTGTGCTTGAGTTTTAGGGCAGGAGATTCAGGGCAGTAGATTCAGTGCCGGAGTTTTAGGGCATGTTTTTCACAGCATGAGTTTCAGGGCAGGAGATTCAGAGCAGGAGTTTCAGGGCATGAGATTCAGGGCATGACTTTCAGGGCTGTAGATTCAGGGCAAGAGTTTCAGTGCAGGAGTTTCTGCAGAAGAGATTGTGGGCAGGAGTTTCAGGGCATGGTATTCAGGGCATCAGTTTCAGGGCATGAGATTCAGGGCTGTAGATTCAGGGCAGGAGTTTCAGGGTATGAGATTCAGGGCATGACTTTCAGTATAGGAGTTTCACGGCATGAAATTCAGGGTATGAGTTTCAGGGCAGTAGATTCAGGGCAGGAGTTTTAGGGCATGAGATTCAAGGCAGGAGTTTCAGGGCATGAGATTCAGGGCATGAGTTTCAAGGCAGGAGATTCAGGGCATGTGTTTGAGGGCATGAGATTCAGGGCATGAGTTTCAGGGCAGGAGATTTAGGGTATGTGGTTCAGGGCATGAGTTTTAGGGCAGGAGATTCAGGGCAGGAGTTTCAGAGCATGAGATTCAGGGCAAGAGTTTCAGTGGAGGAGATTCAGGGCCGGAGATTCAGTGCAGTGGTTTTAGGGCATGAGATTCAGGGCATGAGTTTCAGGGCAGGAGATTCAGGGCAGGAGTTTCAGTGCAGGAGTTTCTGCAGAAGAGATTGTGGGCAGGAGTTTCAGGGCATGTTATTCAGGGCATTAGTTTCAGGGCATGAGATTCAGGGCTTGAGATTCAGGGCAGGAGTTTCAGGGCATGTGATTCAGCGCATGAATTTCAGGGCAGGAGATTGAGGGCATGAGATTCAGGACATGTGTTTGAGGGCATGAGATTCAGGGCAGGAGTTTCAGGGTATGAGATTCAGGGCATGAGTTTCAGGGCCGGAGATTCAGGGCATTAGTTTCAAGGCATTAGATTCAGGGCAGAAGTTTCAGGGCATGACTTTCAGTACAGGAGTTTTAGGGCATGAGATTCAGGGCATGAGTTTCAGGGCATGTGGTTCAGGGCATGAGTTTTAGGGCAGGAGATTCAGGGCAGTAGATTCAGTGCCAGAGTTTTATGGCATGATTTTCAGGGCATGAGTTTCAGGGCAGGAGATTCAGGGCAAGAGTTTCAGGGCATGAGATTCAGGGCATGAGGTTCAGGGCAGTAGATTCAGGGCAGGAGTTTCGGGGCATGAGATTCAGGGCATGAGTTTCAGGGCAGGAGATTCAGGGCAGGAGTTTCAATGCAGGAGTTTCTGCAGAAGAGATTATGGGCAGGAGTTTCAGGGCATTAGTGTCAGGGCATGAGATTCAGGGCTTGAGATTCAGGGCAGGAGTTTCAGGGCAGGAGATTCAGGGCATGAGTTTCAGGGCATGTGGTTCAGGGCATGAGTTTTAGGGCAGGAGATTCAGGGCAGTAGATTCAGTGCCAGAGATTTATGGCATGATTTTCAAGGGCATGAGTTTCAGAGCAGGAGATTCAGGGCATGAGGTTCAGGGCAGTAGATTCAGGGCAGGAGTTTCAGGGCATGAGATTCAGGGCATGAGGTTCAGGGCAGTAGATTCAGGGCAGGAGTTTCAGGGCATGAGATTCAGGGCAGGAGATTCAGGGTAGGAGTTTCAGTGCAGGAGTTTCTGCAGAAGAGATTATGGGCAGGAGTTTCAGGGCATGTTATTCAGGGCATTAGTTTCAGGGCATGAGATTCAGGGCTTGAGATTCAGGGCAGGAGATTCAGGGCTGTAGATTCAGGCTTGATATTCAGGGCAGGACATTCAGTACAAGAGTTTCAGGGCATGAGTTTCAGGGCATGAGATTCAGGGCATGGGTTTCAGGGCATGAGATTCAGGGCCTTAGTTTCAAGGCATGAGATTCAGGGCATGAGATTCAGGGCATGAGATTCAGGGCAGGAGATTCAGGACAGGAGTTTCAGTGCTGGAGTTTCAGGGCTGGTGTTTCGGGGAATGAGATTCAGGGCATGAGTTTCAGGGCAGGGGATTCTGGGCAGGAGTTTCAGGGCATGAGATTCGGCGCAGGAGTTTCAGTGCAGGAGCTTCTGCAGAAGAGATTGTGGGCAGGAGTTTCAGGGCATCTTATTCAGGGAATTAGTTTCAGGGCATGAGATTCAGTGCTGTAGATTCAGGGCTCGAGATTCTGGGCAGGAGTTTCAAGGCATGAGATTCAGGGCATGTGTTTCAGGGCATGAGATTCAGGGCATGAGTTTCAGGGTTTGTGATTCAGGGCATGAATTTTAGGGCAGGAGATTCAGGGCGGGAGATTCAATGCCGGAGATTTAGGGCATGAGATTCAGGGCTGTAGTTTCAGGGCTTGAGATTCAGGGCAGGAGTTTCAGGGCATGAGATTCAGGGCATGAGATTCAGGGCATGTGTTTCAGGGCATGAGATTCAGGGCAGGAGTTTCAGGGTATGAGATTCAGGGCATGACTTTCAGTAGAGGATTTTCAGGGCATGAGATTCAGGGCACGCGTTTCAGGGCATGTAGTTCTGTGCTTGAGTTTTAGGTCAGGAGATTCAGGGCAGTAGATTCAGTGCCGGAGTTTTAGGGCATGTTTTTCACAGCATGAGTTTCAGGGCAGGAGATTCAGAGCAGGAGTTTCAGGGCATGAGATTCAGGGCATGACTTTCAGGGCTGTAGATTCAGGGCAAGAGTTTCAGTGCAGGAGTTTCTGCAGAAGAGATTGTGGGCAGGAGTTTCAGGGCATGGTATTCAGGGCATTAGTTTCAGGGCATGAGATTCAGGGCTGTAGATTCAGGGCAGGAGTTTCAGGGTATGAGATTCATGGCATGACTTTCAGTATAGGAGTTTCACGGCATGAAATTCAGGGTATGAGTTTCAGGGCAGTAGATTCAGGGCAGGAGTTTTAGGGCATGAGATTCAAGGCAGGAGTTTCAGGGCATGAGATTCAGGGCATGAGTTTCAGGGCAGGAGATTCAGGGCATGAGATTCAGGGCATGTGTTTGAGGGCATGAGATTCAGGGCAGGAGTTTCAGGGTATGAGATTCAGGGCATGAGTTTCAGGGCCGGAGATTCAGGGCATTAGTTTCAAGGCATTAGATTCAGGGCAGGAGATTCAGGGCATGACTTTCAGTACAGGAGTTTCAGGGCATGAGATTCAGGGCATGAGTTTCAGGGCATGTGGTTCAGGGCATGAGTTTTAGGGCAGGAGATTCAGGGCGGGAGATTCAAGGCCGGAGATTTAGGGCATGAGATTCAGGGCTGTAGTTTCAGGGCTTGAGATTCAGGGCAGGAGTTTCAGGGCATGTGGTTCAGGGCATGAGTTTTAGGGCAGGAGATTCAGGGCAGTAGATTCAGTGCCAGAGTTTTATGGCATGATTTTCAGGGCATGAGTTTCAGGGCAGGAGATTCGGGGCAAGAGTTTCAGGGTATGAGATTCGGGGCATGACTTTCAGTACAGGATTTTCAGGGCATGAGATTCAGGGCATGAGTTTCAGGGCATGTGATTCAGGGCCTGAGTTTTAGGGCAGGAGATTCAAGGCGGGAGATTCAATACCGGAGATTTAGGGAATGAGATTTAGGGCTGTAGTTTCAGGGTTTGAGATTCAGGGGAGGATTTTCAGGGCATAAGATTCAGGGCATGAGTTTCAGGGCAGGAGATTCAGTGCTGGAGTTTTAGGGCATGATTTTCACGTCATGAGTTTCAGGGCTGGA